>NC_044986.1:91324749-91526476 GCF_008728515.1 Papio anubis
TTTTTGACAATAAAAAGAAATAATGTACAGTAATGCTACAAGATGGATGTACTTTAAAAACATTATGCTAAGTGAAAGAAGCTAGCTTTAAAAGACCTCATATTAGGCCAGGCACGACTCAACGCCTATAATCCCAGCACAATGAGAGGCCAAGGCGGGTGGATGACCTAGGGTCAGGAGTTTGAGACCAGCCTGTCCAACATGGTGAAACCCCATCTCTACTAAAAATACAAAAAATTAGCTGGGCGTGGTGGCGGGTGCTTGTCATCCCAGCTACTCAGGAGGCTGAGGCAGGAGAATCGCTTGAACCCAGGAGACAGAGGTTGCAGTGAGCCGAGATTGCCCCATTGCACTCCAGCCTGGACAATATGAGCAAAACTCCATCTAAAAAAAAAAAAAAAAACACCTCATATTACATGATTCCATTTAAAGGAAATGTGTAGAATTATCAAATCTATAGAGATAGAAAGTAGATTATTGTGTGCCCAGGGCTGGAAAGGTTAGGAGTAAATAGGAGTGACTGGTAATGAGTAGGGAGTTTTCTTTTCAAGTGTTGGATTTGTTTTTTTGCTTTTGTTTTTGTTTTTGTTTTATGTTTTGGTTTCTTTTGTTGTTGTTGTTGTCGTCGTTGTTTCGTATAGACAGGGTCTCGCTATGTTGCCCATGCTAGTCTCGAACTCCTGACCTCAAGCAATCCTCCCACCTTGGCCTTGGAAAGTACTGGGATTACAGATGTGAGCCACTGCACCTGGCTAAAGTGTGTTAATGTTGTAAAATTGTATGTGATGATGGTGGGACAACTCTGAAAACATACTAAAAACTATTGAATTGTATACTTCAAATGAGTGAATTGTACAGTTTGTAATTTTATCTCAATTGTCTTTTTGAAAAAATTATAAAAACCAATAAAAAATCAACGAAATTTAGCACATTAGCAGGTAAAATAGAAAAATATATAGTTCTCTCAATAGATGCAAAAAAAACAAAACTTAACACCCTTTTATGATTTTTTTTTTTTTTAAGACCGTCTCGCTCTGTCGCCCAGGCTAGAGTGCAGTGGCACAATCTCGGCTTACTGCAACCTCTGCCTCCTGGGCTCAAGTGAGTCCATGCCTCAACCTCCCAAGTAGCTGGGATTACAGGCACACACTACCATGCCCAGCTAATTTTTTTTTTTTGAGATGGAGTCTTGCTGTGTTGCCCAGGCTAGAGTGCAGTGGCACAATCTCGGCTCACTGCAACCTCTGCCTCCTGGGCACAAGTGAGTCCATGCCTCAAAACCTGCCAAGTATCTGGGATTACAGGCGCACACCACCATGCCCAGCTAATTTTTTTTTTTTTTTTGAGACGGAGTCTTGCTGTGTTGCCCAGGCTGGAGTGCAGTGGTGCAATCTCTGCTCACTGCAACCTCCGCCTCCCGGGTTCAAGAGATTCTCCTGCCTCAGCCTCCCGAGTAGCTGGGATTACAAGTGCATGCCACCATACCAGGCTAATTTTTTGTATTTTTAGTAGAGAGCAGGGTTTCACCTTGTTAGCCAAGATGGTCTTGATCTCCTGACCTCGTAGTCCGCCTGCCTCGGCCTCCCAAAGTGCTGGGATTACAGGCATGAGCCACCATACCCAGCTGATTTTTTAAAAGCAACATTCATAGTCAACAAATAATTGAAGGAACTTTTTGTTGTTGTTGTTGTTTTGAAACAGAGTCTCACTCTGCCACCCAGACTGGAGTGCAGTGGGGCGATTTCAGCTCACTGCAAAACAACCTCCACCTCCCGGGTTCAAGCAATTATCCTGCCTCAGAGCCCCAAGTAGCTGGAACTACAGGCACCTGCCACCACACCCGGCTAATGTTTGTATTTTTAGTAGAGTCTGGATCTCACCATGTTGGCCAGGCTGGTCTCAAACTCATGACCTCAGGTGATCTGCCTGCCTCAGCCTCCCCAAGTGCAGGAATTACAGGTCTCAGCCACCGCTCCCAGCCAATTTTTTAAAAGCAACATTCATAGTCAACAAATAATTGAAGGGAACTTTTGGGACCTGATAAAAGGTATCTACCAAAAACAAATTTAAATAAAACATACTTAATGGTAAAGCACCAAATGTTTTTACTCTAAGATTGGGAACAAAGCAAGAATGTTCACCTTCCCACTTTTCTTCCTTTTTCTGGAGGGCCTAGATGATGCAATAAAGTAAGAAGAAGAAAAAGAAAGGCTTACTGGTTGGAAAGAAATAACTAAAACAGTCTTTATTTATAGGTCATGACTACATGTGTGGAAAATCCTAAAAAATGTACTTTGTTAATCAATGAGTAATATTAACAGGATCATATGATAGTCAATATACAAAAACCAACTATATTTTTTATACTAGCAGCAAATAATTAGAAAGTAAATATTAATATCATTTATAATGATATGCAAAATAAAATTTTTAACAAATTTAAATGTATGTGCAAGATCTTTACACTAAAACTCTAAAATACTGAAATTTTTAAAAACCTAAATGGAGAGATATCTATGTTCATGAACTAGAAGACATAATGTCAACATAAAGATTCAGTACAATCACTATTACAGTCTCAGAAGGATTTTTGAAATGGAAAATCTGATTCTAAAATGTATATGTAATACCAAAGGATCTAAAATGACCAAAATAATTCTGAAGAATGAAGTTGGAGGTTTTACACTGCCTGATTTTAAGACTTACTATAAAGCTACAGTAGTCAAGGCAGTGAGGAAAAACTCAAAATATGTTCATACATTGATGGATATTGATTTGGCCAATTGATTTCCAATAGAGATTAAAGGTAAAACTGAATGGAGAGAAGATATTCCTTCTAACAAATGATTGTGGCACAACTGGGCATCCTTATGGGGAAAAAAAATGAACCTTGACCCTTAATGTCACTACACACACAAAACTGAATTCAAAATGGATTGTATACCTTAAATGTAAGAGCTGAAAGTAGAAAATACTAGGAGAAAATCTTTACAACCTTAGGATAGGCAAACATGTCTTAGGGCACAAAAGCACAAACCATTAAAAATGATAATAAATTGACTTCACTGGAACTTATAACTTCTCCCCATCTAAAGATAGCAAGCCACAGACTGTAGAAAAAAAATACATATATACATATATATGACAAATTATTCATTTCTAGAATAGACAGAAAAAATTTGATAACTCAATAATAAGACAAATAACCCAATCACCCAATAATGCAAATAAACACAACCCAATAAGACACATTGACCATTACAGAAAAGACTTGAAGATTTGAAGAAGCATTTCTTCAATCATCTTCAAATAAAATATGTAGAATATATATGTATTAATAAGCACATGAAAGGATGTTCAATGTCTTTAGTCATCAGGGAAATGGAAATTAAAATCATAATAGGATTAACTACTCACTCAGTAAAATAGCTAAAATTTTAAGCCTGCCCATACCAGTAATCAGTTACTATGTGGAGCAAGTGGAACCCTTATACATTACTGGTGGTATGTAAATAATACACCCATTTTGGAAAACAGTTTTGCATTCTCTTATAAAGTTAAACATATGTTTACCATATGGCCTAGGAATCCCTCTCCTAGGTATTTACCCAAGAAAAGTGAAAATACATATCCATTTAAATACTTTTTTTTTTCCACTTTGGGAGGCCGAGGTGGCTGGATCACTTGAGGTTAGGAATTCGAGACCAGCCTGGCCAACATGCTGAAACCCCATCGCTACTTAAAAAACAAAAATTAGCTGGATCTTTTACATGACTGTGTATATCAGTTTTATTCACAATATTCAAAGCCTGAAGACAAACCAACAGTTCATCAACAAGTGAACAGACAATCAAATTATGGTATATTCATATTAAATACAATGAAATAGGAGTCAGCAGTAAAAAGAAATGAACTACTGATAGACCCAACAATGTGGGTAAATCCCAAAAATATTATGCTGAGTGAAAGAAGCTAGACACAAAAAAAGTACACTATATGATTCCAATTGCATGAAATTCTAGAACAGGCAAAATTAATACGTAAGAAAACAGATCAGTATTTGCTTGGGTTCAGGAATGGTGGAAGGATTGATTGAAACAGTACATGAACTTTTAGGGGTGATAGAAATGTTCTGTCTTGATGCAGATGTGTTTATTTGTCAAAATTTATTTTATTGTATGCTTAAAATGGGGCTATATATTATTAGTAAATTAAACTGTTTGTTCTAAAAAGTAAATGTGTGTGTATAACATTTAAGGAACCCTAAAAGAATTTTAATTATTTAAATACGATATCTCAAAATAATTTTAGGCTTTCTCTCCTTTTGAAGAAACATTAATGCCTCTATTTGGACAAACTATAGTAGAACACATTTTTATAGTAACAAGTGCTCTAGTCGTTTAAAGAGATTCTAACCTTTGAGTTTGAGTCTCAGCTAGGAATAAATCCTTTTAAGTTCTACATAAAAAACACTCTCTTGAATTCCATAGAAAGAAAACACTGCCTGCTTACAGAATTTTTCACTGCCAAAAAGATTGTGGCTAAAAGGTAGCTCTTTTTGATGGAGAAAGGACACCTTCAAAAATCTCTCTACTTTCTATGGCTCGCACCTGTAATCCCAGCACTTTGGAAGGCCGAGGCAGGTGGATCACTTAAGGCCAGGAGTTCGAGACCAGCCTGGTCAACATGACAAAACCCTGTCTCTACTAAAAATACAAAAATTAGCCAGGTGTGGTGGTGCTCACCTGTAATCCAGCGACTTAGAAGGCTGAGATGAGAAGATCTCTTGAACCCACAAGGCAGAGGTTATAGTGAGCTGAGATCACGCCACTGCCCTCCAGCCTGGGCAACAGAGTGAGACCCTCCATCTCAAAAAAAAAAAGGCCAGGTACGGTGGCCCAAGCCTGTAATCCCAGCACTTTCAGAGGCTGAGGCAGGGTGATCTCCTGAGGTCAGGAGTTCGAAACCATGGCCAACATGGCGAAACCTCATCTCTACTAAAAATACAAAAATTAGCTGGGCGTGGTGGAGGGTGCCTGTAATCTGAGCTACTCGGGAGGCTGAGGCAGGGGAATCACTTGAACCTGGGAGCTGGAGGTTGCAGGGAGCCAAGATCACACCGTTGCACTCCAGCCTGGGCGACAGAGCGACACTCCATCTCAAAAAAAAAAAAAAAAAAGGGTAAGGTAAAATATTAATTCTTAGTAAACTGAAAAATTAAGTTTGTATATCATAATATTTACCACTAAATAAATAAAAAGACAAAAAGCTGTATGGAGAGACATCGTCAAAAAGAAATCATAAATTAAATTGGAATAGTAGAAAATATTCACATAATCCCAAAGAAGTCACAAAAGAGGAGACAAACATAAACCAGAGAGAACAAACAGAAAACAAGTAATAAAATGTTAAACCTAAATCCAGGCTGGGCACGGTGGTTCACGCCTATAATTCCAGCACTTTGGGAGACCAAGGTGGACGGATCACCTGAGATTGGGAGTTCAAGACCAGCCTGACCAACATGGAGAAACCCCATCTCTACTAAAAATACAAAATTAGCCATGCGTGGTGCCACATGCCTGTAATCCCAGCTACTCGGGAGACTGAGGCAGGAGAATTTCTTGAACCCGGGAGGCAGAGGTTGCGGTGAGCCGAGATCGTACCATTGTACTCCAGCCTGGGCAACAAGAGCAAAACTCCATCTTAAAAAGAAAAAAAAATTCCAACCACATCCATAATTTTTAAAAATGCAAATGGTTTAAACACAGCAATTTGAAATCAGAGATTACTGGGCGTGGTGGCTCATGCCCCTAATCCCACCAGCTTAGGGGCACTGCTTGAGCCCAGGAGTTCAATACCAGGCTGAGTAACATAAGACCCTGTCTCTACAAATAATAACAATAATAATAATGATGATAAAGAAAGAAAATTAGCCAGTTGTGGTGGCTCACATCTGAGTAGTCCCACCTACGCAGGAGTGTGAGGTGGGAAGATCACCTGAGTACAGGAGGTCAAGGCTGCAGTGAGCTGTGATTGCACCACCATACTCCAGTCTGGAGGACAGAGCAAGACCCTGTCTCAACATATACAAATAAATAGAGATTATCAAAATGGATGTTAAATGACAGCATATATACATGCTGTCTATGAGAAACTCAGTTCAAACATAATGATATAGGCAGCTTTAAAATAAAAGGATATGTGGCTCATGCCTGTAATCTCAGCACTTTGGGAGGCCAAGGTGGGCGGATCACTTGAGGTCAGGAGTTTCAAGACCAGCCTGGCTAACATGGTGAAACCCCATCTCTACAAAAAATACAAAAAATTACCCAGGCATGGTGCTGGGTAATTACAGGTGGTGCACACCTGTAATCCCCCCAGCTACTCGGAAGGCTGAGGCAGGAGAATCGCTTGAACCTGGGAGGCGGAGGTTGCTGTGAGCTGAGATCGTGCCACTGCACTCCAGCCTGGGCGACAGAACAAGACTCTGTCTGGAAAACAATAAATAAATAAATAAAACAAACTGTAACAAACTTAGAAGAGTTGAAATCATACAAAGTATGGCCTCTAACATAATGAAACTAACCTGGAACTGAATAAGAGAAAGAAAAATCCCCCAAATGCTTAGAAATTAAACAACACACTTCTAAATTGTTCATGGATCAAAGAGGAAGTTCCAAGGGAAATTACAAGTTATTTCAAATTGAGTGAAAATGAAAATAGAACATATCAAAATTTGTGGGATGCACTTGAAATAGCGATTGGAGGGCAATTTATGCCATCAGATGCTTATATTAGAAAAAGAAAAAGGTCTTAAATCAATAGCCTGAGTGAGCTTCCACTCCAAGAAACTAGAAAAAGAAATTAGCAAACTAAACCTAACCAAGCGGAAGGAAGGAAACAAGGATCAGAGAAGAAATCAACAAAATTGAAAATAAACAAAAAAAGAATAGCGAAAATAAACGCTGGTCCTTTGAAACAGCAATAAAATTAATAAACTTCTGGAAAGACTGACAAAAAAGATAAAACACAAATTACCCATATTAGAGATAAGGGAAGGATATCACTCCAGATCCCACAGACATTAAAGGGTATTATAAGGAAATACTATGAATAACTATATCCACATAACTTCAGGCATGGCAGGAGGAAGTGATTACACAAAGGGGCATGAGGACACTTTGGGACTGAGGGATATGTTCATTTTCATGATTATGGTGATGGTTTTACAGATGTATACCTACATCTGCAAACCTGGGCATCATAACACAGGCAATGAGAATAACTGGAAAAAAAAGTTCAAGGGCTGAGTCCTGGGTACTCCTTCATGTAAAGGGCAGGAAGACAAGGAAGATCCGTTTGTCAAACTATACACTTGAAATACGTACAGTTTATGATCTGTAAAGCATACCTCAATTAAGCTATTTTCTATTTTTGTTTTTATTTTATTTTATTTGAGACAGTCTCATTCTGTCGTCCAGGCTGGAGTGCATTGACCCGATCTCAGCTCCCTGCAGCTCCCATCTCCCGGGTTCAAGCGATTCTCCTACCTTAGCCTCCCAAGTAGCTGGGACTACAGGTACGTGCCACCACACCTGGCTAATTTTTGTAGTTTTAGTAAAGACAGGGTTTCACCCTGTTGGCCAGGCTGGTCTCCAACTCCTGACCTCCAGTGATCCACTCTCCTCAGCCTCCCAATGTGCTAGAAATATAGGCCTGAGTCACCTCGCCAGGCCCAATTAAGCTATTTTTTAGAAAAACCATTATGAAGCAGTAAACTATTCCTTGGAGGTGGTTAGGGCATCCGTTACCTACCGTCAAAACTGTCCTTACTGGCTAGGCACAGTGGCTCACGCACTTAGGGAGGCCAAGGCGAGTGGATCACAAGGTCAGGAGATCGAGACCATCTTGGCTAACACAGTGAAACCCCATCTCTACTAAAAGTACCAAAAATTAGCCGAGCTTGGTGGCACGCACCTGTGGTCCCAGCTGCTTGGGTGGCTAAGGCAGAAGAATCGCTCGAACCCAGGAGATGGGGGCTGCAGTGAGCCAAGGTCACACCACTACACTCCAGCCTGGGCAACAAAGAGAGACTCAGTCTCAAAAAAAAAAAAAAAAAAAAAAACTGTCCTCACCCCTGCACAATAAGCTTTTATTATTCTTCCGCTATTGTCTTTCTGAAGTCAGTGTGTCTCTAATATTTCTACTGTGTGCAATGAAATATTGATATTTTTATCCACATATCTCATCCTCTATACACTGAATTATAAAACCAGAAGATTTTAGTGTCTTCTACTGCTCGATTCACTTAAGTAGAGGATAGTTTTTATCATCTAGTGTCATCAATGATAGTACACTAAATTATTCAGAATTATGTTCACCAGCAGAGTTCCTAAAAACACATGAATCAAAAGCTAGTTTGGGCCTCAGGGAGAATCCACTGCCTTCATTAATGCTACAGACTCAAGAACTGTACCCTCAGTGATCCCAGTGGGATGGTGAAACCCAGGTGAAGTTCACTCAATGTGCAGCACATCTCAGTGATCAAAGGAAGACAGCCACGGAACACGTTATAGCATGTAATTACAAGCTGGAACTCTCTCGGGTGCACTAAGCTTGGGCACCGTAAGATGTATCTCTTTGCTGTCATTTGTTGTTAAGCAGCAATATGCAATTTATGTGTCCTAACAGCCTGGCAATAGACTCTTCTTCATTGGGAGTACAGAACAACATGCACCGACCAACTCCACTACAGCCCCATTTTATTTTCTTTTTTTTTGAGACAGTCTCACACTGTTGCCCAGGCTGGAGTGCAGTGGCACAATCTTGGCTCACTGAAACCTCTGCCTCCCAGGTTCAAGTGATTCTCCTGCCTCAGCCTCGCAAGTAGCTGGGATTACAGGTGCCCGCCACCACACCCAGTTAAGTTTTTGTATTTTTAGTAGAGACAGAGTTTCACCATGTTGGCCACCATGTCCTGACCTCGTGATTTGCCTGCCTCAGACTCCCAAAGTGTTGGGATTATAGGCATGAGCCACTGTGCCCGGCCTGTTCAGATTTTTAAAATAGGCTGGGCATGGTGGCCCACACCTGTAATCCCAGCACTTTAGGAGGCTAAGGTGAGAGGATCTCATGAGCCGAGGAGTTCAAGACCAACCTGGGCAACATAGTAAGACCCCATCACTATAAAAAACAATTTTTTAAAAAAATAGTCTGGCATGGTGGTACATGCCTGTGGTCCTGGCTAGTTGGGAGCCTGAGGTGGGAGGATTGCTTGAGGCCAGCAGTTTGAGGCTGCAGTGAGCTATGATTGCACCATTGCATTCCCAGCCTGGGTGACAGAGTGAGCAACCCTGTCTCAAAAAAAAAAAAAGAAAAAAAAAAAAAAGGTGAAGGTGAGGAAGATTCAACAAAACAGAATGAGGAGTAGGTAATGAAGTAAGAGAAGAGTGATGTCCTTGAAGCCAAGAAAAGATAGAACTTTATGAAGGAGAAAATGAACAACTTTGTGAGCGACGGCCAAGAGTTCTAGGAAGACAAGAACTGAAAACCATGAGATTAAGAAATATGCAGATCTGGCCGGGCACGGTGGCTCAAGCCTGTAATCCCAGCACTTTGGGAGGCCGAGACGGGTGGATCACGAGGTCAGGAGATCGAGACCATCCTGGCTAACACGGTGAAACCCCGTCTCTACTAAAAAATACAAAAAACTAGCCGGGCGAGGTGGCGGGCGCCTGTAGTCCCAGCTACTTGGGAGGCTGAGGCAGGAGAATGGCGTGAACACGGGAGGCGGAGCTTGCAGTGAGCTGAGATCTGGCCACTGTACTCCAGCCTAGGGGGCAGAGCGAGACTCCGTCTCAAAAAAAAAAAAAAAAAAGAAATATGCAGATCTTGTTTATTCTACCAGCTTTACAGAGATATAACACATACCATAAAATTCACTCATTTACAGAGTAGAATTCAGTGGTTTTAGTATATTTAAAGAGTATTACCACCATCACCCCCATCCATTTTAGAATATTTTAATAATCTCATCCATGCCATAGCATGTATCAGTAGTTCCTCCCTTTTATGGCTGAATGCTATTCCATGGTATGGTTATATCACATTGGATATATCACATTTCATTCATTTCTCCAGCAGTTGATGGGCCTTTGAATTCTTCTCATTGTTTAGCTATTATGAATAATAATATGCTACTATGAACATTCCTGTACAAGGCCAGACGTGGTGGCTCACGCCTGTAATCCCAGTACTTTGGAAGGCCGAGGCAGGTGGATCACGAAGTCAGGAGTTCAAGACCAGCCTGGCCAAGATGGTGAAACCCCGTCTCTACTAAAAATACAAAAAAAAAAAAAAAAAAAAAAAGCCAGGTGCGGTGGCAGGTGCCTGTAATCCCAGCTACTGGGGAGGCTGAGGCAAGATAATCACTTGAACCCAGGGGAAAGAGGTTGCAGTGAGCTGAGATCATGCCACTGCACTCCACCCTGGGTGACAGAGTGAGACTCTGTCTCAACAACAAGAACAAAAAAATTCCTTTACAAGTTTTTGTGTAGACATTCCATTTCTCTTGAGTGCATACCTAGGAGTGAAATTGGTAGGTCAAGTGGTAACTATGGAAACTTTTAAAGGAGCTGCCTGTTTTCCACAATGGCATTTTCCATTCCCAGCAGCATATGTGAGTGGTTCCAATTTCTCCACATTCTCCCTAACTCTTTTTACCTCATGTTTTCATTATAGCCATGCCAGTGGGTGTGAAGTGGCATTTGATTGTGGCTTTGATTTGCATTTCCCTGATGACCACTGAGGTACAGCATCTTTTCGTGTGCTTTTTGGCCACATGTGCATCTTCTTTGGAGAAATACTTCCAGATCCTTTGCCCATTTTTTGTTTAGATTGTATGTCTTTTTAGTATTGAGTTGTAAGAGCTCTTTATATAGTCTAGATACAAGTTGCTTATCAGATATGTGATTTGTGAAAATTTTATTGTATTCCATGGGTTGTCTTGCACTTTCTCAATAGTGTCTTTTGAAGTGCAGTTTTTTTTTATTTTGCTGATGTCCAGTTTCTCTATTTTGTCTTTGACTTCTCTTGCTTTCAGTGTCATATCTCAGAAGCTGTCACTAAATCCAAGGTCATTATTTCTATGTTTACTTTTAAAAGGTTTATATTTTGGGTGCCTACGTTTAATATTTCACTCTGTTTTGAGTTAACTTTTGTATATGGTGTGAGGTAAGGGTTCAACTTCATTTTTTTGCATGTGGCTATTCAGTTGTCCCAGTATCATTTGTTGAAAAGATCCTTCCTTCCTTCCTTCCTTCCTTCCTTCCTTCCTTCCTTCCTTCCTTCTCTTCTTTTATCCTCACTCTATCACCCAGGCTGGAATGCAGTGGTGCGATCTCAACTCACTGCAACCTCCACCTCCCAGGTTCAAGCAATTCTTCTGCCTCAGCCTCCTGAGTAGCTGGGACTAAAGGCATGCACCACCATGCTCAGCTAATTTTTGTATTTTTTGTGGAGACAAGGTTTCACCATGTAGCCCAGGCTGGTATTCTTTCCTTACCAAATGGTCTTGGCACCCTTGTCAAAATCAACTGGCCATAGATACAAAGATGAAACGTGGAGATCTTTGGTGATCTGAACAATAGCAGTTTTTATGAAATGATAGAGACAAAAAGTTAATGGGAATGGATTCATGGCAGAATGGGAAGAGAGGAATTGGAAATAATGAGTAGAAACAAGTATATTGAGGAATTTGCTAGCAATAGCAGCTGGGGGATGGAGCCATAACAGGGGGTGAGGAGTTCAGCTCCTAGCTAAAGACCTCTATGTGATCTTTCAAATTTGACCATAGGCGATTACACGGGCTTGTCCTGGCAGGCCTCGTAGGGAAGGCTGCCCTCTCCATGCCAGATTTGGCACACAGCCAGTGCATGACAGTTGTGAAGGGTGCTGTGGTCAAGGACTCAGGCCTCATGGGCAGGCCTTGCTCTCACACATCTGCATTCCTAGTCCAGGTGCCTCCATTTGAAATCTCTTTAGGGTCTCTGGCTGAGGCCTTCCTCAGACACCTCTCCTTATCACGAAGAGAAGAAGGAATCTTGCTTTTCTCTACTTGGACTTGATTATTTTCCACACTTAACCCTTCCCCTTATATCTGACCCTCTGCACACTGTTCCATGAGGGAAAACAGAGCAGACAGGAGTGGACATTCCCTGCAGGCGAGCCCCTTGCTTAAGGTATGGCATTAGATGATTAAAGGCTTGGCCGGGCGCAGTGGCTCATGCCTGTAATCCCAGCACTTTGGGAGGCCAAGGAAGGTGGATTGCTTGAGGCCAGGAGTTTAAGACCAGACTGGCCAAAGTGGTGAAACCCCATCTCTACTAAGAACAAAAACTAGCTGGGCGTGGTGGTGCATGCCTGTAATTCCAGCTACTCAGGAGGCTGAGGCTGAAGAATCGCTTGAACCGGGGAGACAGAGGTTGCAATGAGCCAAAATTGTGCCACTGCACTCCAGCCTGGGTGATAGAGTGAGACCCTGTCTCAAAAAAATAAAAAATAAAAAATATATGTATATATATACACACACACACACACACATATATATGGTTTGACTGGTGCTTTCATTTAGGCTTGTTGTTTTAATCACGACTGTAATACTAGCTGGAGAGCTCAGAAGAGCCACACTGAGCCCCCGACAGAGGATGTCTTGTTTAGTTGGTTGTTTTTCTATGGGAGGCATTACCAGCAAGATCATGTACTGATGAGAATGGGCCAATAGAGAAGGACTAATGAAATAGAAGAGAGAGAGAGGGCGGCTGGCATGATGGATACTGTGCTTTGCCAGGATCCCCTCTCAGGGCCGGTGCACCCAGCCCCTGGCTCCTGGCAAGGAAGGTTCACAGCTGTGTCCCTTGCTGGGAATGCCCTCAGCCACAAATAACTGCCTTGCCCAAGCGTACTCCCCTCCCAATAGGTGACCCATGGCCAAGACCAGGGTCACAAAGGAATGGTCTCCAGCCCAGCTCCAGAGCACCCTATAGAATTGCCTGAAGCTTTAGCTGCACTTGCATTTTGGGTTAGTTTCTTCTTCTGCTCAGTTCTGTCTTCCTCACCTGCCTACGCGTGCCTCTTAACAGCATTTCTGTATGCAACACTCCACCTCTGTTTCCAGGGAATATCTAAGATGATTGGGGTGGTCCTGGGAAGCAGACTCTAATATGAGACTTTGGAGCTGGATTCCTGCTGGCAGGCTGGCAGTTGGGACCCCATCACTAGTGGTGGGCGGAGTATGGACAGATCTGGGGTACTGCAGCAGTTCAGGGACTGACTTTCACCTGGAGTGGCCCAGACTCCTCTGGCGTATTCTCCAGCTCCTTCAGCGTGTGCTCTCTCCCCTCCCTTGTCAGGCCCATGGCATCCTCGGTTGGGCTTTGCTGGGACCTGACCTGTTACTGGTCTATAATCAGCATTGTATCTTTCGAGCTCTTGACAAGCCCCTGATGATGGGATGAGGATGGGGGACAGGTCAGCAGAGGCTGGAGGACTTGCTGAAGAGCTGGCCTCACACTCTCTTCCCTTCTTCTCCCAACGTCATCCATCTCTCAGGTGACACTCCTGCCAAGGACTTTGAATTCATCCCCTTTTTCCCCTCACCTGGCCACCCAAGCACCTCCAAGCTCGCCCTCCCTAAACTCTGTACTAAAGGCAGGAGGGACCCCATCACTCAGAGATCATTATTGGCTCCCCACTGTCCTCAGGATAAACCGAACTCCTGGGATGGCCTTTTAGGATTTGGACCCTCCCCAACCTCATCCACTAAAGAGATCAGGAAAGGGCCAGTTGGGGTGCACAGGCCCAAACCCAGGTCTCTGAGGAAATCCCCCTGAATACCACTGCAGATGACCATGGCCCAGCCCACAACATACAAATGTGAGCTCTGTGACAGGAAGGACTCCTTTGGGGGGAAAAAAAGAGTTTCCACAGGCATAGGATGCACTGGCTGTTGCAGTATCTCTGGTTCTAGAGACTGAGAGAGACAGGAAGCTATTTCTAAGTTTCTGACTTGCTAAGCACCACGGGTTCATAGAGAAGAAACAGCGGCAGGCTCAGGACAGTTGATTATCACCAATTCCGAGGGCCTCCTAGACAGAGTTTGAGGAAGTCTTAACCTGTAGCTGGAGAGTAGGCAGAGAGGAGGACCTGACTCAGAGCTTCACAATAGCAGAGCCTCGGAGAAGGTTGAATTCTCGGCCCCAGCAGGTCTCTGGGCAGGGTCAGGGCCTAATAGGAAAGGAGTGTGACCCTGAGACTTGAGATGGGAATACTGGATGGATGCAATTAAGAACCTTGAATCTAGTGGGCTTGCAAAAGTGGGCCGTTTCTTCTTGTTAAAAAAAATATATATTCTCTACTTGCTTAAAGATGTTGCAGAAGCTTTAAATGAGGTAGATGTTTTGCAAGATGAAGGCTGCAACTCTCATGATTGCCCCCTCTTCCTCTCCTGGAAACAAGACTAGTAACAGGTCAAGTTCCAGCAAAGTCCAACTGAGGCTGCCCTGGGCCTGACAAGGGAAGAAAGGGAGCACACGCCGAAGGAGCTGCAGAATCTGGCTAAGCCCTGCTGGCAGGAGCTAGAATATGCAAGAGATGGAATCCCAAGATGCTGGATCCAGAGCAGCCAAATGTAAAGCTGGATAAGTTGGCATTTATCAATCTGAGAGCACTCCCTTGTTATAAGGATTTAACACCCTGGCAGATATTAAGACACCGTGAAGATGGCTCTTGGGAGCCTGAAGGTAATGGGCCACATTCAAGAAAAGGCCTGTTGCACAAAGGCAGAAAAAGCGGAACACCCACAAGCTGACTGTGTGCCACAGGAGAGCCCGGGAGGCCAAAGTGATGAAGAAAGGACTAGTGAGAGGGGCCCCAGAATCATGGAGAGTTCCGTAGTGACTGTCCCCTGAAGGCCAGGGTTGATGAAAGGTGATACCGTTCACAACTGGGCTCCCTGCCAGGCACGGTGGCTCACACCTGTAATCTCATTACTTTGGGAAGCCAAGGCAGGAAGATTGTTTGTGGCCAGGAGTTTGAGACCAGCCTGGGAAACATAGTGAGACCTTGTCTCTGTAAGAAATTTCAAAATTAGCTGGGCATGGTGATGCATGCCTGTAGTCCCAGCTACTACAGAGGCTGAGGTAGGAGGATAGCTTGAGCCCAGGAGGTTGAGGCTGTGGTGAGCTGTGATTATGCCACTGCACTCCAGCCTGGGTGTCAGAGCAAAACCAGGTCTCTAAAACTAAGAATAAATAAATAAAAAGCAACAGCTGGGCTCTCTGACATAGCAATGAGGATTCCAACCTTCCAAAATGATGGAGGCCAAGTGGCAGCACCTAATCATTAGAATCAAGGCAGGTGCAACTATCTCAATGAACACAAGGTTGGAATGGCAACTAGGAGGAGTTTCTCACACAGAGAACAAGGAATGGGGCTTATAGGACATAATTCTTAAAAGTCAAAAATGGCTAGGAGGCTAAAGATAGTCACTACAGTAAGTCACGATCCCTTGTTTGTTTCTGGACCTGAACCTATTTTCAGGTCCAGAACTTACTGAAGGAGAAGTCTGTGGCTGCAGAAACATTACAAATGTATTTAGTAGTGATCCCCCAATCCTTCTGTAAAGAACTATGGTGGCTTACATGGGTAACCATGCCTAGGTGAAAGGGGAATACCTAGACTTTTTGAGGATTATTGGATAGAGTCTGGATTGACACTGAAACCTGGGATTCAAAGCATCACCGTGGCTTCCCTCCTAAACCAGGGGTGGCTGCAGCCATGTGGTCCATGGTTCCCAACCTAGGTCCAGCTCGCAGACCTGCCCAGTGGTCATTCCTCTGGTCATGGATGTACAATAAGACTGGACACACTCTTTAGCTGGCAAAATCCCCACCTGCAAAGTGGGAATTATTACAGCGGGAAGGTCGAGCGGAAACCTCTGAACTCCTTTCTCCCACAGGAACAACAGTGACTCAACTGGGCGCAGTGGCTCATGTGTGTAATCCTAGCACTTTGGGAGGCCAATGCAGGTGGATTATTTGAGGTCAGGGGTTTGAAACCAGCCTGACCAACATGGAGAAACCCCATCTCTACTAAAAACAAAAAAATTAGCCGAGCGTGGTGGTGGGCGCCTGTAATCCCAACTACTTGGGAGCCTGAGGCAGGAGAATCACTTGAACCCAGGAGGCGGAGGTTGCAGTGAGCCAAGATGGCACCAATGCACTCCAGTCTGGGTGACAGAGCAAGACTCCATCTCAAAAAAAGGAATGACAGTGAATCAAAAACAATACCTAGAAAGCAATGCCACCCTCAGATCCTTAAAGAACGAAGGGCTAGTGGTCTCTGTCATATCCCCATTTATTCCACCAGTCTGGCCCCTGCAGAAGCCAGGGGGATCACAGCAGGTGATGGGAGACTTCAGCAGACTTAACTAAGGGGCAGCCCCAGCAGCAGCTGCTGTGCCCATGTGGCAGCTTTGCTAGAGTGCATTAGCACCACTGCTGGCACAAGGCATATGATCGTCCAGCTGGCAAATGTGTTCTTTCCCATCCCTCCCAAAAGAAGGATTAGAAGCAGTTACCATTCACATGGGACACGAAACAGTATACATTTCAGTTTTCCCTCAGGACTACGTTAGCTCCCTGCCTTCTGTCACATTACACTTGAAAGGGACCCGTACCATCTGGACATTCCACGGAATAAGACATTGGTCCTCTACGTTGATGACCTGGTGCTAATTGGACTTGAGGAGGAAGAATTGGCAAGTTCGTTGGAGGCCTTGATAAAACATATGCCATTTGCAAGGTGAACAGTGAGCCCTGTTCAGGTTTAGGAGCCTGTGACATCAGGGAAAGGCTTAGGGGTCCAGAGGGCTGAAGTATGCAGGGATATCCCCTCCCCACCCCTACTAAGAAGATGCATAGCACTTGGTGATTTTGTTTGGCTGTGTCTCCATCCAAATTTCATCTTGAATTGTAGCTCCCATAATTCCCATGTGTTGTGGGAGGGACTCAGTGGGAGATAATTGAATCACGGGGGTAGTTTCCCCCATACTGTTCTCGTGGTAATGAACAAGTCTCACAAGATCTGATGGTTTTAAAGGGGTTTCCCCTTTCACTTGGTTCTCATTATCCCTTGTCTGCCACCATGTAAGATGTGCCTTTGCTCCTCCTTCACCTTCTGCCATGATTGAGAGGCCTCCCCAGCCATGTGAAACTGAATCAATTAAACCTCTTTTTCCTTATAAATTACCCGGTCTCGGGTATGTCTTTATTATAAGCAGCCTGAGAACAGACTAATACATATGGCAAGTCCTTTCAGGTTCTGGAGGTAGCAAATTCCATACTTGGGAATGCTGATCCAGCCCACTGACTGGGTGACATGGAAGGCTGCCAGATGGGACCCAGAGCAGGAAGGGCCCTGCCGCAGGTCCTGGCTTCTGTACAAGCAGTCATACGCTCTACCCTAGCAGACCTTATATACTAGAGGGACCTGTGGTGGGAAAAGATGCTGTGGGGAGTTTGTGGTAAGCCCAGTAGGAGACTCACAGTGTAGCCCCCGCTGGTTTGGGAACAAGGCTATGCAACATTTCACATAAAGCAGCTCCCATCACACAAGTGGTTTGGGAGAGTTGATGTGTCTGACCACAGGACATCAAGTAATGCTGTGGGCAGAGCCGCTGATCATAACCTGCATCGACCGAATCCACCAGGTCACAGTTTGGGAGTCTATCCTCCTCAAGAGGGTTCCAGCAAGCCCATCCTAGATTGGAACCCATGCCAGGCCAGAGAGTACAAGTAAACTGCATGAGCTGGTAAGAATAAGGAGGATTGCTGGGCAAGGTGGCTCATGCCTCTAATTCCAGCACTTTGGGAGGCTGAGACAGGCAGATCACTTGAGGTCAGGAGTTCGAGACCAGCCTGGCCAACATGACGAAACCCGGTCTCTACTAAAAATACAAAAAAAAATTAGCCGGGCATGGTGGTGCATGCCTGTAATCCCAGCTACTCAGAAGGCTGAGGCCGGAGAATCGCTTGGACCCTGGAGGCAGAGGCTGCAGTGAGTCAGGGTCGTGCCACTGTGCTCCATTCTAGGAGACAGAGTGAAACTCCATCTCAAAAAAAAAAGTTAATTAAGAATGAGGAGGATGAGGAGGTTTTGGAAACATGAGCAGACAAGATTAAGGAGAAATAGGCATTTAGGAGAATGGGAAAGAGAATGGATTAGGGAAATATAGGACTTTCAGGCAGCGCCAAGAGCACACTTGAAGTTTATAGCAATTTGTAACAAGCATGTGAAAAAAAAGCTCAACATCACTGATCATTAGAGAAAGGCAAATCAAAACCACAGTGAGATACCATCAGAGTATCACTCTGACCACCAGTCAGAGTGACTATTATTAAAAAAGTCAAAAAAATAACAGGTGCTGGCAAAGTTGTGGAGAAAAAGGAACACTTATACAATGTTGGTGGGAGTGTAAATTAGTTCAACCATTGTGGAAAACTCTGGTGATTCCTCAAAGACCTAAAAAACAGAACCACCATTCAACCCAGCAATCCCATTACTGGGTATATACTTAACAAAAAATAAATCATTTTATCATAAAGACACATGCACACATATGTTCATTGCAGCACTATTCACAATAGCAGAGACATGGAATCAACCTAAATGCCCATCAGTGGTAGACTGGATAAAGAAAATGTGGTACATATATACCATGGAATACTATGGAATACTATGCAGCTGTAAAAAAGAACAACATATTTTTCTTTTTTCTTTTTTTTTTTTTTTTTTTTTTTTTTTTTGAGACCGACTCTGGCTCTGTCGCCCAGGCTGGAGTGCAGTGGCCGGATCTCAGCTCACTGCAAGCTCCACCTCCCGGGTTTACGCCATTCTCCTGCCTCAGCCTCCCGAGTAGCTGGGACTACAGGCGCCCGCCGCGTCACCCGGCTAGTTTTTTTTTGTATTTTTTTTTTTAGTAGAGACGGGGTTTCGACGTGTTAGCCAGGATGGTCTCGATCTCCTGACCTCGTGATCCGCCCATCTCGGCCTCCCAAAGTGCTGGGATTACAGGCTTGAGCCACCGCGCCCGGCCTCTTTTTTCTTTTTCAACACGGATGGAGCTGAAGGCAATTATCCTTAGCAAACTAACACAGGAACAAAAAAGCAAACACTGCATGTTCTCACTTATAAGTGGGAGCTAAATGATGAGAACACGTGGACATAAAGGGATGAGGAAGAGGATCAGGAAAAATAACTAATGGCCGCTAGGCTTAATATCTGGGTGATGAAATAATCTGCACAACGAACCCCCATTACAGAGGTTTACCTGTGTAACAAACCTGCACATGTACCCCTGAATGTAAAAAGTTTAAAAAAAAAAAGAGGCCAGGCACGGTGGCTCACACCTGTAATCCCAGCACTTTGGGAGGCTGAGGTGGGCAGATCACCTGAGGTCGGGAGTTTGAGACTAGCCTGGACAACATGGAGAAACCCCCTCTCTACTAAAAATACAAAAATTAGCTGGGCATGGTGTTGCACACCTATAATCCCAGTTCCTCAGAAGGCTGAGGTAGGAGAATCACTTGAACCTGGCAGACAGAGGTTGCAGTAAGCCGAGATCACTCCACTGCACTCCAGCCTGGAGTGAGACTCTGTCTAAAAAAAAAAAAAAAAAAAAAAAAACAGAGATTTATGGCACCTTGTGACAGTGTCATACATTTTAGGTCATCATGGATTTGTGTTTTTCTCCATTTGGCTTCAGCTGCCTGGGTGCAAGTGAAGAATGGGTCATTAGTGGTATTTTCACTGGGGCCAGGATTGTACCTCAAGTACAACAGAAAGAAAGAGGAGCATGTGAGTTGAGGGTGTAAGCCAGAGGGTAATTATAACAATGCACTGTGGAACCCAAGGGGGTTACCAAGGGGGGCAGAGGGCAAAGAGCCAAGGAAATGGATTGCAAGCCCCAGTGGGGCTGGAGGGGCCACTGGCATCAGGGTGAAGGAGGGAATGAGCTGCAAAGACAGATGGTGGAGGTGCAGAGTGGGAAGCTCAGATTTCTCCCGTCAGAGAACAGCAGTCAGGCTTCTCTTTAGCCTGGGTGACCTTGTCTTTAAAAAAAGCCTAGCAGGTTAGGCTCTGGTAAAATAGTTTCTCCTGATGGCTGGCCTTGTTGAGAACAGAATGTTCTGGGGTATTTCAGAATGGAGACTTTCCCTTCCCCCTGCCAGAAGCACAGGGGATTTTTCTTCAGCCTTCATTGTGAGGACCTGGTAGAGCTCTGGGAGGTAAATTCAAAGGAGTGTGTGGGACTCTCTTCTGAATGGCTCCCCCTGAAGTTAACTCTCAGGCTTCTCCACACTGAACCTCTAGCAATCCATCCATTGCAGTTCAGGGTTTCCTGTCCTGGAGCTGATTCCTGGGGCGGTTTTTGTTTGTGGGTTTCTGCTCTATTAAGTTGTGATTTTCCTAACTGCCTGTTTGTCTCTTCAATTTTGGGGACAGTGGTTTTCCCTGTGACTTCACTCCTCTGACAGATCTAAAAAGAGCTGTTGATTTTTCAGTTTGTTGAGCTTTTTACTTGTTATGACAGAGCATGACTTCTAATCCCTTTACATGTCAGGCCAGAAACAGCTATAAACTTTAACTCAATAAAAATATACCAAGGCCAGGCGCGGTAGCTCATGCCTGTAATCCCAGCACTTTGGGAAGCTGAGGCAGGCGGATCACGAGGTCAGGAGATCGAGACCATCCTGGCTAACATGGCGAAACACTGTCTCTACTAAAAATACAAAAAATTAGCCAGCCATGGTGGTGGGCGCCTGTAGTCCCAGCTACTGGGGAGGCTGAGGCAGGAGAATGGCGTGAACCCAGGAGGTGGAGCTTGCAGTGAGCTGAGATCACACCACCGCACTCCAGCCTAGGTTACAGAGTGAGACTCCATTTCAAAAAAAAAAAAAAAAACCCAGAACTGAGTGTGTCTAAGAATTGTGAAAAGGGGTAGAGATTCAGCCTCACACTGAAGTTAGAGGAACAAAAAAGAGACGGCATGATTGGCAGGTGGCGTTGTGGACTCTGGGCAAATTGGAGCACTCACACTTCAGTACATACACCAATTCAGGCAAAACCCCCAAAATATGTTATTTTAAAATTTTAATGTTTTCACAGAACAAAATCTGAAAATGTCTTTCCAATTAGTTTATCAACCCTGAAACAAGGAAGCAGCAAGTCTGATGTCACTTGATGTGAGTCATGGAGGACACATTGGTAATTCCTCCCCTTTCTTCTATTTTTCTATTTGTGCTATATTTGAAAATGTTTTTGTCCCCTCCAAAATTCATAAGACTAAAGTGAATTTTAGTCTCCTATGCAACACTATTAAGAGGTGCACCCTTTAGGAGGGGACTGGGTCACGACAGCGAACCCTCATGAATGGGATCAAGTGCCTCTACCAAAGGGCTTGTTGGAGGGAGTTTACTCCTTTTTTCACCTGTTTCATTTTTTCCGCCACGTGAAGACAGAGTTCCTCCTCTCCATTTTGGAAGCAGAGAGTAGCAGCTTTGAAACTGGGTAATGGGTAGAGGCTAGAACAGTTCTGAAGTAGACACTAGAAAAAGCCTGTTCTGCCCTGAATAAGTCATTAAGGGCAATTGGAGTAACGGCTCAGAAGAAGGGGAGAGTTGTAGAGAAAGCTTCAGTCTCAGAGATTATTGAAGTGATCGTGAACAAAATATTGGTTGAAATATGGACAATAAAGGTCATTCTGATGAGGTCTTAGGTGGAAATGAGGAGTATCTTGCTGGAAACTACAAGAAAGGTCACATGTTCAAAAGTGGCAAAGAACCTGAGTTATGTTCATATCCTAGTACTTTGTAGAAGGCAGAATTTAAGAGTGATGAACTTGGCTGGGCATGTAATCCCAGCACTCTGGGAGTCTGAGGCAGGTGGATCACAAGGTCAGGAATTCGAGACCAGCCTGGCCAACACGGTAAAACCTTGTCTCTACTAAAAATACAAAAATTAGCCGGGCATGGTGGCAGGCACCTGTAATCCCAGCTATTTGAGAGGCTAAGGCAGGAGAATCACTTCAACCCAGGGCGCGGAGGTTGTAGTGAGCTGAGATCATGCCACTCACTCCAGCCTGGGTGACAGACTGAGACTTCATCTCAAAAAAAAAAAAAAAAAAAGAAGAAGAGTGGTGAACTTGGCTGGGCACAGTGGCTCATGCCTGTAATCCTAGCACTTTGGGAGTTTGAGGAGTGTGGATCACTTGAGGTCAGGAGTTTGAGACTCAGCCTGGCCAACATGGCAAAACCCCATCTCTACTAAAAATACAAAACTTAGCCAGGTGTAGTAATCCCAGCCACTAGGAAGGGTGAAGCAGGAGAATCGCTTGGACCCAGGAGGTGGAGGTTGCAGTGAGCAAAGATTGTGCCATTACACTCCAGCCTGGGCAACAGAGTGAGACTCTGTCTCAGAAAACAAAAAAGAAAGCAGGCAGGCAGGCAGGCAGGCACGAAGGAAGGGAGGGAGGGAGGGAGGGAGGGAAGGGGTGATGAATTAGAATATTTGGCAAAGAAAATCTCTAAGCAGTGTTCAGTGTGCCGTATAGCTGTTTTTAACTGCTTATATTAAAATGCCAGAAGGAAAAATCAGTTAAAGAGAAAATCTATGATCAAAAGGGAGGCAGTATGTAAAAATGTGGAAAATTTTCAGCCTGGCCATATAAGTCTTTAAAAAGTATTAAGGATAGAAAACTGAGGGTGTGGCCAAGTGACTGTTTGATAAGGAGATAAGTACAGAGAGAAGGAAGCCAGATGCTATTCATGAAGATAATGGGAGAATCACCCTAGAGGCATTCCAGAGATCTCCAGGTCTACCAGGCCCTTCACAGGCCCACAGTGCTAGGCCCTTGAGGGCAGAATGGCAAAGGAGGGGCCCCAGGAGCCCTGGAGACCTCTGGGCTTGCTGCCTCCCTGTATTCTGGCCCAGTGCTGCTTGGTCACTCTGGCTGTGCCACCAGCAGGCCCAGGTGTGGCTCAGGCCACTGCTGTGAAGTTCGGGCCATAAACCTTGGTGGCACTCATGTGGTGCTAA
This sequence comes from Papio anubis, assembly GCF_008728515.1. Classification (NCBI taxonomy): domain Eukaryota; kingdom Metazoa; phylum Chordata; class Mammalia; order Primates; family Cercopithecidae; genus Papio; species Papio anubis. The sequence goes on from NC_044986.1 coordinate 91,347,904, forward strand.
CTGTGTAGGCATGCAGAATGCAAGGGCTGTGCGGTCATGACTACCTCCAGCTAGATTTCAAAGGATGCCTCAGAGAGCCTTGGGGCCAGGCAAAGGACTGCCACAAGGAAGGGGTCACTGCAGAGAGCCCTGGCTAGAATGCTTAGTGGAACTGTGGGAGCAGGGCTACCCCAAGACCCTAGAATTGTGGGGCCACCAGCACACAACACCAGCCTGGGAGAGCCCCAGGAATACAACACAAATCTGTAAGAGCTGCGGTATAGACTGTGCTCAGCAAAGCCACGGGGACAGGGAAGCCTCAGGGACCCAACCACACCCATGTGGGACATGAGGCAAAGATTATATTCAAGCCTTAAGATTGAATGTTGTTTGCCCTTGTTAGGTTTTGGACTTACTTGGAGCCAGTTGTCCCTTTCTTCTTGCCTATTTCTCCCTTTTGGAATGGGAATGTCTATCCTATGCCTGTCCCAACATTGTATTTTGGAAGTAAAAATACAGTTTGGAAAAATTTGTTCGATTTCACAGGCTCACAGCTAGAGGGAAATTTTCATCAAGATAAATGGTACTGGCCGGGCTCGGTGGCTCACGCCTGTAATCCCAGCACTTTGGGAGGCCGAGGTGGGCGGATCATGAGGTCAGGAGATCGAGACCATCTTGGCTAACACGGTGAAACCCCATCTCTACTAAAAATACAAAAAATTAGCCGGGCGTGGTGGTGGGCACCTGTAGTCCCAGCTACTTGGGAGGCTGAGGCAGGAGAATGGCGTGAACCCAGCAGGCGGAGTTTGCAGTGAGCCTGATGGCGCCACTGCACTCCAGCCTGGGCAACAGAGCGAGACTTCGTCTCAAAAAAAAAAAAAAAAGATAAATGGTACTGATAGAGAATGGCTGGGCTCCTGGCTAAACCCCACCCTTAAGCTTAGAACTGCGGCCCTAAAAACTGCTGACCCGATTTTTCCACCCAAATGTTGCTTTTTTGGCCTGCCACACCCCTATCCTGTGCCCATAAAAAGACTTCAGCTGGCAAAGCAACACGAGTGGCTGAGCACTGGGGATACAAGTGGCTGAACGTTGGGAATACAAGCAACTGAGTGTCAGAGACTACAGATAAACGTGGCTAACTTCAGACCACGCAGCTTCAGAGGGGAGCCCGGTCAGAGACAGCTGGGCTTCAGGGAAAGATCACCTTCTTCCCGCACCATCCCCTTTCCAACTTCCCTTCCACCAAGAGCCACTTCCACTGTTCAACAAAGTCTTCCGCATTCATCATCTTTCAAACAGTTTGTGTGACCTGATTCTTCCTGGATGTTGGACAAGAACCCAGGTGCCCAGAGGGCAGGGGCTTGGATGCTGCTGTGGGGCCCACACAGAGCCTGCTCTTGCCAGAGAGGAGCAACCAGACTGTTCCAGCATTTGTTCCCTCTGGTTCCTGCACTTGCTTCCTGAATGTCCCCTCTCACAAGGAGTGGCCAGCGGCCAGCAGAGTGAAGTGAGCCATTCCAGTGCCTGCCCGTGAAGGGGGTCAAGGTCAAGGGAACAATTCCATCTCAGTACCTTGAGTCTCACCTATATCTGATTTAGATGAGACTCTGGACTTGAGACTTTTTTTTTTTTTGAAACAAAGTCTCATGCTATTGCCCAGGCTGGAGTGCAGTGACGCAATCTCAGCTCACTGCAGACTCCACCTACTAGGTTCAAGCGATACTCCTACCTCAGCCTCCCAAGTAGCTGAAATTACAGGTGTGTGCCACTGCACCTGGATAATTTTTCTATTTTTAGTAGAGACAGAGTTTCACTGTGTTGGCCAGGCTGGTCTCAAACTCCTGACCTCAAGCGATCCACCTGCCTCAGCCTCCCAAAGTGCTGGGATTATAGGTGTGAGCCACTGCACCTGGCGTTTAAATTCTTTTACACCAAGAAGAGAAGAACCAAGGGGCCCAGCATGGTGGCTCACGCCTGTAATCTCAGCACTTTGGGAGGCCAAGGCAGGCAGATCAGTTGAGGCCAGGAGTTCGAGACCAACCTGGCCAACATGGTGAAATCCCATCTCTATTAAAAATACAAAATTAGCTGGCTCTAGTGGCACATGCCTGTAATCCCAGCTACTTGGGAGGCTGAGGCAGGAGAATCCCTAGAGCCTGGGAGGTGGAGGCTGCAGTGAGCCAGCCAGGATTGCACCACTGCACTCCAGTCTGGTCATGAGACTCTGTCTCAAAAAAAAGGAAAAAAGAAGATAAGAGCTGAGGCATCACATCAGCCATCAACAACACCCCGTCTCAAAAATAATTATCACTTTTTCAGCTATGTGTTAACCCATCAGTTTTTTCAACTTTGTAAATCAGTGACTTTATTCCACCACTCAGCTATTTACCCGACATTGCACAGCTCAGGCAGGAACATGTAAGGAATGAAAAGGCAGCACTCATGCCCGCAGTGTCCTTTTTACTAGTTTCTTTGGATTTTCATCCTGGGAATCGAAACTTGGAAGCAGTGTTTTCTGTCACAAGGGGGAGCAGCCAGGACCCCCTCATCTTCCTTTTACATCTACATCATCATCAGAACCTCTCCTCTGGCTTCCTGCCAGACTCAGACCAAATCTGCCTCCAGGCCTACCACCATGGACATGCTGGACTGTCAGCTGTGTATCCCAGCAGAACACGGTGACAGCTCCACACTGGGCTCTTTAGCCCGTTCCTCATTTGGCAGCTAAAGAACGAGCCAGCCCCGGAGTGTGTGAGCATGTCAACAGGAAGGAGAATTGGAGAAGAAAGAGGCCCACCAGGGAAGAGCTTCCCAACAGCTCCCACAAAAGCCCGAGGATGAGGCTGGAATGACCCTCCTTTTTTTTTTTTTTCCTAAGTGATGGGGTCTCTCTCTGTTGCCCAGGCTGGAGTAGGATGGCACAATGATCGCTCACTGCAACCTCAAACTCCTGGGCTCAAGCAATCCTCCCACCTTAGCCTCCCAAAGTGGAGGGACTACAGGTACATGCCACTGCACCTATCCTGGAATGGCTCTCTTACGGAAAGGGCTGTTCTATGTGCCCTCATTACCCACAGTAAGTCATCTTTCTTTTTCTTTCTTTCTTTCTTTTTTTTTTTTTTTTTTTGAGACAGAAGTCTCACTCTTGTCCCCCAGGCTGGAGTGCAATGGCGCAGTCTCAGCTCACTGCAACCTCCGCCTCCCAGGTTCAAGCAATTCTCCTGCCTCAGTCTCCCGAGTAGCTGGGATTACAGGTGCCTGCCACCACACCCAGCTAAATTTTGTATTTTTAGTAGAGACAGGGTTTCACCATGTTGGCCAGGCTGGTCTTGAACTCCTGACCTCAGGTGATCCACCTGCCTTGGCCTCCCAAATTGCTGGGATTACAGTCGTGAGCCACCGTGCCCGGCCACAGTAGGTCATCTTTCAAGAAGAGCCCTAGAAAGTGGAATGAATTCCATTCAAATCAAGTCAACAACTGCTTTCTAATCTATACAAGTGCAAAATAAGAACGCTTAATGACACCCTTCATGATGCCAACGATTCCCCCCCCGCATCGCCCACTGTAGGGCTATCTCTGTGACCGACATTGCATTAGGGCTCTTGTTGCATTCTGTTCAGTTTGTTTATGGTTAATGAGAAGTATTTTCATTGCAGCACAGGAGGATCCGCTATATGGGGAAGTAATAGAACAGGAGAAATGTGTGTCTATGTCCACGCGGAGAGAGAGGATGTTTTAAATCAGTCTGCTACATGGAATTCCTCCACCAAGTGATCAAAAAAATCATGCTACATTCCTCACTTCAGAAGTTATCTGGGGCCAGGCGTGGTGGCTCACACCTGTAATCCCAGCACTTTGCGGGGCCGAGCCTGGTAGATCACTGAGGTCTCAGGAGTTCGAGACCAGCCTGACCAACATAGTGAAACCCCGTCTCTACTAAAAATACAAAAAAAAAAAAAAAGAAAAAAATTAGCTGGGCATGGTAGTGCATGCCTGTAATCCTAGCTACTCAGGAGGCTGAGGCAGGAGAATTGCTTGAACCTGGGAGGTGGAGGTTGTAGTGAACCAAGATTGTACCACTGCACTCCATCTTGGGCAACAGAGAGCAAGACTCTGTCTCAAAAAAAAAAAAAGTTTCCTGGAGATACATGTAAATTCTCTTCTGTCATCTTTTATTCTCCATAACAACCCAAGGATGGCTTATGTCATTTGGAATTTTAAAAATAATTGTGCTTGTAGAATGTAAAGAGTGGGGCTGGCTTCTGCTGTGTGACCCACAGCCTCTCCCGGTGGCTTGCAAGTGCGACTCTGATAGTGTGGGAGGTAGCATGCATGTCAGTGACACGCTGGTGGGCTTCGTATCTGCCCCACCTTGGCCAACCCACCAGACCTTCTTTATGCTCCTTTCAGAAGCTATGTGCTTTGGAGAGCCATTGCCTGAAAAGCCCCCTTCTCCTTAACCACTAAGGAAATTTCACTAAATAAAGGCAGCCTGTGTCCTGCTTCAGTAACAGGACGCCTGTGTACATCCTCAGGTCCTCATTCAAAGCTGGCCGGGAGCAGCACCTTCAGAAGGGCCCTTGGCATGGGCCATTCGCTGCTGTCTTCCCCAGCTCTCAACTCTGGCTGCACAGAGTCAAGACCCAGTGCACAGGGGAGTCACTACAGGCGAGAGGCCTCCACAGGAGTAACTGATTTATGCACAAAAATTGCAAAGTGAAGTTTAATAAATGACAGTGGAAAGGCCCAGAAATTCACAACTAAAACAACTGTAGAAACCCTAATCTCCACACATAAATATATACATCATTATTTGTCAAGTTAAAAAGAACACTAATCTTCAGCTTTCTTCTTTATTTATCTAATTTGTTTTCCTTGACAAGGAAAGAACAAGATTAGTGCGCAAGATGCCTGAATTATTTCTTCACGTTATGTCCATCGCAATAGGTCACCAGTCTACTAATACTCTCAGCCTATTCCTAGTCCTTTGATTGTGAAGATTTTCATTGTAGGCAGTTCCCAAATATGTCATCACCATTTCTTAAAAGTAGAGACACAAGGATTCTCTTGCTATCATCCCTCCCCCTTTAAGAAATTAAAACTGCACAGCAAAATGAACTATCATCAGAGTGAAGCGATAACCTACAGAATGGGAGAAAATTTTCACAACCTATCCATCTGACAGTGGTCTAATCTCCAGAGTCTACAAGGAACTTAAATTTACAAGGAAAAAAAAAATCCCCACTAAAAACTGGGCAAATGGCCGGGCGCACTAGCTCAAGCCCGTAATCCCAGCACTTTGGGAAGCCAAGGTGGGTGGATCAGCTGAGGTCAGGAGTTTGAGACCAGCCTGGCCAACTTGGCAAAATTAGCCAGGCGTGGTGGTGGGCACCTGTAGTCCCAGCTACTTAGGAGGCTGAGACAGGAGAATCGCTTGAACCTGGGAGGCGGTGGTTGCAGTGACCTGAGATCACGCACTGTACTCCAGCCTGAGTGACAGAGCGAGACTCTGGCAAAAAAACAAACAAACAAACAAACAAACAACTGGGCAAAGGACCTGAACAGACACTGCTCAAAAGATATACATGTGGCCAACAAGCATATGAAGAAAAATCAACAACATTGATCATTAGAGAAATGCAAATCAAAACTACAATGAGATACCATCTCATACCAGTCAGAGTGGCCATTATTAAAATGTCAAAAAACAACAGATGCTGGTGAGGTTGCAGAGAAAAAGGAATCCTGTTATACTGTCGGTGGGAATGTATATTAGTTCAACCATTGTGGAAGACAGTGTGGCGATTCTCAAAGACCTAGAGGCAGAAATACCATTTGACCCAGCAATCCCATCACTGGGTATATACCCAAAGGAATATAAATCATTCTGTTATAAAGATACATGCATGAGTATATTCACTACAGGACTATTCACAACACCAGAGAAATGCAATCAGCCTAAATGCCCATCAGTGATAGACTGGATAAAGAAAATGTGGTACATGTACACCATGGAATACTATGCAGCCATAAAAAGGAATGAGATCATGTCCTTTGCAGGGACATGGATGGAGTTAGAAGCCATTCCTCAGCAAACTAATGCAAGAACAGAAAACCAAACACCACATGTTCTCACTTAGAAGTGGGAGCTGAATGATGAGAACACATGGACACATCAGGAGGAACAACACACACTAGGGCCTGTTGGGGGACAAGGGAGAGCATCAAGAAGAATCAGCACCCCATTAGGGTGCTGACCTTAATACCTAGGCGATGGGATGATCTGTGCAGCAAATTACCATGACACACGTTTACCTATGTAACAAATCTGCACATCCTGCACATGTATCCCGAAACTTAAAATAAAAGTTGAAGAAAAAATATATATAAATAATTTTAAAAACAAAGTAAAAATGTTTTTAATGACATATTTTACCTTTTGCTTTCCTTCTGTTCCTTTCCTTTCCTCTCTCCTCCTCTCCCCTTTTTCTTCATTTTATTTTATTTTATTTTATTTTATTTTATTTTAAGACAGGGTCTTTGCTCTGCCACCGAGTCTGGAGTACAGTGACACCATCATAGCTCACTGAAGCCTTGAACTTCTTGGCTAAAGCAATCCTCCTACCTCAGCCTCCCGAGTAGCTGGGACTACAAGCACATGCCAACACACTCAGCTAATTTTTAAATTTTTTGTAGAGACAGGGTCTCATTATATTGCTCAGGCTGGTCTTGAACTCCTGGGCTCAAGCGATCCTCCTGCCTTGGCCTCACAAAGTGCTGGGATTACAGGTGTGAGCAACCATACCTGGTCCTTTTTTTTTTTTCCTTTTAGAACACTGTTCTTAGAGTGAGATTTTTTTTCATGTTTCATTTCTTACATATTTTCTCAAGTTGTGGATTGGGTCAAGGTACTTTAAAACTCTTCCCAGAAAAGACTGGTGAAGAGAAGCCCAAGGTCAGTATAATGTTTCTTCAAGATGCTTTCCAGAGAATCTAAAGGAAAGTCAATACCAGGATAATCCAAACTTTTAGACTCCCCAGTCCCAATATCAATTAATGATATAAGTAGTTTATAATTGATTCATGCTGGCTGGGCACAGCGGCTCATGTCTGTAATCCCAGCACTTTGGGAGGCTGAGGTGGGCGGATCATGTGAGGTCAGGAGTTCAAGACCAGCCTGACCAACATGGTGAAACCCCATCTCTACTAAAAAAATAAAATAAGCCGGGCGTGGTGGCGTGCACCTGTAGTCCCAGCTACTCGGGAGGTAGAGACAAGAGAACTGCTTGAACCCAGGAGTCAGAGGTTGCAGTGAGCTGAGATTGTGCCACTGCACTCTAGCCTGGACAACAGAGCAAGACTCTATCTCAAAAAATAAAACATAAAATGACTCACGTTGACCTTCTGTGTGACACTCATACTATTCAGTTCTTTTTTTTTTTTTGAGACAGAGTCTCACTCTGTCATCCAGGTGGGAGGCCAGTGGTGCCATCTTGGCTCACTGCAGCCTCCTCCTCCTGGGTTCAAGCGATTCTCCTGCCTCAGCTTTCCAAATAGCTGGGACTACAGGCATATGCCACCACGCCCAGCTAATTTTTGTATTTTTAGTAGAGATAGGGTTCTCCATGTTGCCCAGGCTGGTCTCGAACTCCTGATCTCTCTTATTTTTTATTTTATTTTATTTTTTTTGAGACGGAGTTTTACTCTTATTGTCCAGGTTAGAGTACAGTGGCACAATCTTGGCTCACTGCAACCTCCGCCTTCTGGTTTCAAGCAATTCTTCTGCCTCAGCCTCCCAAGTCGCTGGGATTACAGGTGCCCACCACCACGCCGAGCTAATTTTTGTAATCTTAGTAAAGACGGGGTTTTGCCATTTTGGCCAGGCTGGTCTTGAACTCCTGACCTCCGGTGATCTGCCTGCGTTGACCTCCCAAAGTTCTGGGATTACAGGTGTGAGCCACCACACCCGGCCCTTTATTTATTTATTTATTTATTTATTTATTTATTTATTTTAGATGAAGTTTCACTCTTTTTGACCAGGCTGGAGTGCAATGGTGCAATCTTAGCTCACTGCAACCTCCACCTTCCTGGTTCAAGTAATTCTCCTGCCTTAGCCTCCCGAGTAGCTGGGATTACAGGCGCACACCACCACGCCCAACTAATTTTTGTAATTTTAGTAAGGACGGGGTTTTGCCATTTTGGCCAGGCTGGTCTTGAACTCCTGACCTCAGGTGATCCGCCTGCATTGGCCTCCCAAAGTTCTGGGATTACAGGCATGAGCCACCGCACCCGACCTATGCAGTTCTTTATATTCTGTTAATTTTTTTTCAGAGATTGGGTCTCCCTATATTACCCAAGCTGGAATACAACAGCATGATGGTGGCTCACTGCAGCCTCGACCTCCTGGGATCAAGCAATCCTCCTGCTTCAGCCTCCTGAGTAGCTAAGACTACAGGCATGAGCCACCAAACCTGGTTAATCTTTTTAATTTTTTGTAGGCCAGGTGCGGTGGCTCATGCCTATAATCCCAGCACTTTGGGAGGCCAAGGTTGGCGGATCACCTGAGGTCAGGAGTTTGAGACCAGCCTGACCAACATGGCAAAATCCCGTCTCTTCTAAAAATACAAAAATTACCCAGGCATGTTGGCACATGCCTGTAATCTCAGCTATTTGGGAAGCTGAGGCAGGAGAATCGCTTGAACCCAGGAGGTAGAGGTTGCTATGAGCTGAGATCGCGCCAGGCTGCACTCCAGCCTGGGCAACAGAGAGAGACTAATTAGAGACAGGGTCTTGCTATGTTGTCCAGGCTGGTCTCAAACTGCTGACCTCAAGCGATCCTCCTTCCTCAACCTGCCAAAGCCATTCAGTTTTGTTTTGTTTTGTTTTTTAAGACAGATTATTGCTCTGTCACCTAGGCAGAGTACAGTAGCACAATCATGGCTCACTGCTGCCTCAACTCCCTGGGCTCAAGTGATCCTCCCACTTAGGCCTCCCAAGTAGCCAGGACCACAGGTGTGCACTACCATGGCCAGCTCATTGTTTTATTTTTTTGCAGAGACGGGATCTCACAAGGTTGCCCTGGCTGGTTTTGAACTTCTGGCTTCGAGCAATCTTCCTGCCCAAGTTTCGGGATTATAGATTTGAGCCACAGAACCTGGCCCACTATTCACACATTTAATACACCAAGCCTTGCAGAAACCGCCAACATCTTTAAATGGAACTATCAGCTTCTAATGTAGCTCAAGGATCCCAAAAGTCCCTTTGATTAGGCCTTGGTCAGGATTTGGATGTAGAGAAGAGAAATTATGTCCTAGTGACAGACCCTGCCTGGCAATGTTAACTGGGCGGTTATTCTAAACCACATCAAATGATCTGATTGATCTCAGGTGGGGCACAGGCACTTACATTCTTCTAAGGCTTCCAGGCAATTTTCATGCACAGCCAGCATTTAAAACTCTTTTCCTAGGGTGAAACCCATATCTTAGTTTGCCAACTGGATGCTTTCTCAACTTCCCAGATCCCTGATCGGGGTCCTAGATTTGACATACTACTGCACTTCTGGGAGGGGAGGGGAGTGGTGGGAGTGACGGGAATGATGGTGTCGGCCCAGTCGGCCCCTGGCAGGATGGGGGTAATAGTGGGAGCAGGGGCAACCTTGCAGGAGGTAGGCTCTGACATACAGCATTTGGTCTGTGCTTTAATCCAAATGCAAGTCCATGATTCAAGAGTCTTTTCTCCCCGTGGTCCTGTCTGCCTCAGACTCTGAGAAGAGTTGGCAGGCTTGAGTTCATCAAATGCCTTGGTCATGATAGGAAGGATGAGGTAGCGTGACACCACAAGAGGCATGGGGGAGAGGAGAAAAGAGAGAAAAGAGAGCACCAGAAAAGAACAGAAAAAGGCACTGAAGGTGGAAGTAGAAAGACAAAGCATGAACAGGATCAAATTCTCAGTTCCAACATAGAAACTGCCGTGCTTTCTCCGACCCTGATAGTTTTGGTTTCTTTCTGGGACATTAGTATAATAGAAAATGGCTGTAAGAGTTAGAAGAGCAAGTGATTTTCTGAGCCCATGGGATGTCTCAGGGTCCCTTAAAAAAAAAGTATGTTGTTTGATTATGCATAAAATGTCCTTAAGGAGAGCCCACATTTTCTTTTCTACATTAAAAAAAAAAAAAAAAAAAAAAGAGGGGGGGGGGGGAGTGGCGCGACACTGCTATACTACCACTACAGGAGGCCGAGGCAGGCGGATCACTTGAGGCCAGGAGTTTGACACCAGCCTGGCCAACATGGACAAACCTCATCTCTACCACAAAAAAAAAAAAAAAATTAGCCAGCCATGATGGCTCGTGTCTGTAATCCCAGCTACTTGGAAAGCTGAGGCAGGAGAATCACTTGAACCCAGGAGGTGGAGGTTGCAGTGAGCCAAGATCATGCCACTGCACTCCTGCACTCCAGCCTGGGTGACACAGCAAGACTCTGTCTCAAAAAAAACCAAAAACAAAAACAAAAACAAAAAACCAGACTGGGTGTGGTAGTTTATGCCAGTAATCCCAGCACTTTGTGAAGCTTGAGCCCAGGAGTTCAAGACCAGCTTGGGCAACATAGTGAGATCCCATCTCTACAGAAAATTTAAAAACCAGCCAAGCATGGTGGTGTACTCCTAGCTACTCAAGAGGCTGAGGTGGGAGGATTACTTGACCCCAGGAAGTCAAGGCCACAGTGAATAAAATAAGGCTGAAAATAAAACCCCACCCAAGGAAAAGTAACAAGATTTAAAGCTATACTTTCAAACAAAGGCCTGGACAGAAGATTCTGGAAAGATGATCGAATAGGAAGCACCAAGAATCGGTCTCCCTATCTAGACAACAATTACTTGGGCAGAATCTCTTTGTCATAACTATTTCAGAACTCTGGAATCTATTGAAGACTTGCAGCTTTCAGCAGAAGACTTAGATGGTAAATTGTGGATAATTTTGGTCAATTTCAGCTCTTGGTGCAGTAGCAGCTACCCTTTTCCTTACCACCTTTCCCCACGGCAGGCAGCTGTGCATGTGTTTCTTTTTCTTTCTTTTTTTTTTTTTTTTTGAGATAGAGTCTCTCTCTGTCACCCAGGCTGAAGTGCAGTGGCTCGATCTCGGCTCACTGCAACCTCCACCTCCCAGGTTCAATCAATTCTGCCTCAGCCTCTCGAGTAGCTGGGACTACAGGTGCGTGCCACCACACCCAGCTTATTTTTGTATTTTTTAATAGAGACAGGGTTTCACTATGTTGGCCAGGCTGGTCTCGGGGGCCTCATGATCCGCCTCCCAAAGTGCTGGGATTAAAGGCATGAGCCACAGGGCCCGGCCGCATGTGTTTCTAAGGCAGATTGAACCAACTTGCAGGAGCCAGGGTCGACAAAGAAGCCCTCTCCTCCAACTATTAGGAATCTCCACAAATATCAGAATCACTGGTTTCTGCTTTTGATCACAGAGGCACAGACGAAGAAGCAGGTGGACGTTTTTGTTGTACCTCTGTCATTGTGGCAAGACCCTCCTCTGGATATGAAGGGCCAGCGCCCTTCCCCCACCTTCATTTTCTCTTTCTTTCCCCCTTGGGAGTCAAATACTAAAGTCTGGGATAGTCAAAAGCAACTGAATATACAGGAAAAATTAGGAAGTACTCACACCTCCCAGGGAAAGGTGCAGGCTCACAAGAGGCCTCAGAAAACATCAGCTTTCCACCTCAGCCTAACTTCTTGTCACAGAGGCAGCAAACAACATTAAAATAACAACAACAACAAGAAACAAAAACCATAACAAAGAACAGCAAACTCAGAATCTGATTTCCAGAGTTACCGTGTTTTATTTACTTATGTAGAGACAGAGTCTCACTCTGTCACCCAGGCTGGAGTACAGTGGGACGATTTTGGCTCACTGCAGCCTCTACCTCCCAAAGAAACAAAAACATTCTAGAGCTGAAAAGCACAATAAAATGAAAAATTCACTAGAGGGATTCAAAGGCAGATTTGAGCAGGCAGAAGGAGGAGTCAGTAAAGTTAAAGAAAAGACAATGGAAATTATTGAGTCTAAGGAACAGAAGGAAAAAAGATCGAAGAAAAGTAAACAGAATCTAAGGGACTTGTGGGACACCATCAAGTGGACCAACATGCATATTGTGAAAGTCTAATCTCAGAAGAAGAAGAGGGAAGCCAAGAGAATATTCAAAAAAGTAATGGCTGAAAACATCCCAAACTTGAAAGATATGAATATAAACATCCAAGGTTTTAAGCTTCACATAAAGTTTTCTAGGTAAGATAAACTCAAAGACCCACACCAAGACACATTAGAATCAGACCTTTGAAAGACAAAGAGAAAATCTTGAGAGCAGCAAGGGGGAAGGGGTTCATCACATACAAGCGTCTCTCAATAAGACTGTCAGCACATTTCTCCCAGAAACTCTGCAGGCCAGAAGACAGTGGGCCAACGTATGCAAAGGGCTAAAAGAAAATAAAACCAACAACAACAAGAATCCTATATCTGGCTTAATAGTTCTTCAAAAGTGAGGGAGAAATTAAGACATTCCCAGATAAAAAATGAGGGAGAGCTGGGTGTGGTGGTGTGTGCCTGCAATCCTGGTTGCTCAGGAGACTGAGGTGAGAGGATCACTGGAGCCCAGGAGTCTGAGACCAGCCTGAGTAACACAGCAAGATCCTGTCTCAGCCTCCCGAGTAGCTGGGATTACAGGCACCTGCCACCACACCCAGCTAATTTTCGTATTTTTAATAGAGATGGGGTTTCACCATCCTGGCCAGGCTGGTCTTGAACTCCTGACCTCGCGATCTAGCCGCCTCAACCTCCCAAAGTGCTGGGATTACAGGCATGAGCCACCGCCCAGCCTTGTATGTTATTTAAGTTAAATTGGTATAAATCCAGATTAGAATTTTATAACTTTAGGAAGTTAAATGCGATCTCCATGGTAACCACAGAGAAAATAGCTGTAGATATACACACAACGAAATGAGAAATTAACTTAAATTTTCCACTATAAAAAATCAAGTAAACACAAAAGATAGTAAGGCAGGAAGCATGGAACCACTTATGTGCTATCTTCAGAAGATTTTTATTAGATCCAAAGACACAATCCATTGGAAGTGAAAAAATGGAAAAAGATATTCCATGCAAATAGTAAGTAAAATAGGCCAGGATGACTATACTAATATTAGACAAAATAGACTTTAAATTTTTTAAAGTTACAGTTGACAAAGAAAGACACCATAGATTAATAAAAAGGTTTGGTACAGCAAGAAGATATAATAATTATATGGCTGGGGGCAGTGGCTCATGCCTGTAATCCCAGTATTTTGGGAGGCTGAGGTGGGCAAATCACTTGAGCCCAGGAGTTCGAGACCGGTCTGGGCAACATAGTGAAATCCCATCTCTACAAAAAATTTTAAAAATTAGCCAGGCATGGTGGCACGTGCATGTGGTCCCAGCTACTTGAGAGGCTGAGGTGGGAGGATCACTTGAGCCCAGGAGGTTGAGGCCACAGTGAACTGTAATCATGCCACTGCACTCTAGCTTGGGCGACAGAGAGAGAACTTGTCTGAAAATTATAAGCATTTGCTGGGTGTGGTGGCTCATGCCTGTAATCTCAGCACTTTGGGATGCCGAGGAAGGTGGATCACCTGAGGTCAGGAGTTTGAGACCAGCCTGACCAATATGGTGAAACCCCATCTCACTAAAACAATACCATAATTAGCCAGGCGTGGTGCTCTGTACCTGTAGTCCCAGAATCACTTGAACCTGGGAGGTGGAGGCTGAAGTGAGTCGAGATCATGCCACTTCACTCCAGACTGGGTGACAGAGCAGGACTCTGTCTCAAAAAATATATATATACACACATATATATATATATATGTATATACATACACACACACACATCTATGCACCTCACAGACCATCAAAATATGTAAAGCACAAACAAATAGAATTGAAGGGAGAAAGAAACAGTTCTACAATAAAAGTTGTAGTCTTCAGTGCCCCACTATCAATAATGGATGGAACAACCAGACAGAAGATAAGTAAGGAAATACATGATTTAACAAAATAAACCAACTGTATGTCTATTAGACATATACGGACATAGAACATGCTACCCAACAACAAAAGGATACACACTCTTCTCAGGTGTACATGGAAAGTTTTCCAGGGTAGACCTTATGTTAGGCTACAACCCAACGGTCGATTGTTTAAAATATCATACAATGTGGCCAGGCGCGGTGGCTCACACTTGTAATCCCAGCACTTTGGGAGGCCAAGGCAGGTGGATCATGAGGTCAGGAGATCGAGACCATCCTGGCTAACATGGTGAAACCCCGTCTCTACCAAAAACACAAAAAATTAGCCAGGCGTGGTGAGAGGCGTCTCTACTAAAAATAAAAAAATTAGCCAGGCATGAACTCCAGAGGCAGAGCTTGCAGTGAGCCAAGATAGTGCCACCGCACTCCAGCCTGGGCAATAGAGCAAGACTCCCTCTCAAAAAAAAAAAAAAAAATATATATATATATATCATACAATGTATCCTCTCTGACCACAGTGGAATAAAGGTAGAGATCAATTACAGAAGTAAAGCTGGAAAATTCCTAGAAATTAAACAACACACCTTTTTTTTTTTTTTTTGAGACAGGGTCTCACTCTTTCACCCAGGCTGGAGTGCAGTGGCATAATCACAGCTCACTGCAGCCTTAACCTCCCTGGGGGCTCAGGTGATCCTCCCACATCAACCTCCTGAGTAGCTGGGACTACAGGCACAGGCCACCACGTCTAGCTAATTTTTGTATTTTTTCTTTTGTAGAGACAGGGTCTTGCCATGTTGTCCAGGTTGGTCTTGAATTCTTGGGCACAAGCAATCCACTGGCCTCCCAAAGTGCTGAGACTGCAGGCATGAGTCACTGCACCCAGCCTAATTATTTTATCATCAAATTAGATGACAAGGAATTATGCGCTAAAGAAAAAAGTACCATATGGTAGGTCAGCATTACCAGCCTAAGCATTCTTCACAGCATTCTCAACTCACGGGAAAGCAACCGGGCAGAAAAATCAGGAAATTTCAGAAAGAATATCTCATTACAGCATCATTTTTTTTCACTAAAACAGAAAATAAAAACGAAGCTGCAACCAAAATAAATTTCCAAATGGCTCATTTGTTAGGCAAGCACATTTACTGATAGTGAATTAATTAAATCATACTTAATTCCAGAAGCCAAAGAAATGTGTCCAGAGAAAATAAACTGGTTTAAGACTATTCACTTTTGGGTAAAAAACAGTCACTCAAACAGTTGAGGATGTTGAGAGCAACATCAATAGCCAATTTTAAAACAACGCAAATTATTTTGAGTGATTTTTCTTGGCTTCTAATCACTCAACAGATATTTCCAACACTATTCAGTTGCTGTTTATTCAAGGAGTCAATGCCTGGTCTGAAGTCACTGAATATTAGCCTCTATGAATGGTCTACGTGGAACAAATATAATTGAGAATATTTTTAGAGCACTCAAGAAAACACTAATTCAGTACAACCTCATGGGGAATCTACTAAGATGTGTTAAAATGGATAGTTATAAAAACTATCCATTTTATGGTGGTTCATGCCTGTAATCCCAATGCTTTAGGAGGTCAAGGTGGGAGGATGGCTTAAAGTCAGGAGTTCAAGACCAGCCTAGGCAACAGAGAGAGACCCCCATCTCTACAAAAAAATACAAAAATTAGTGAGGATGCTGGTGCATGTCTGTAGCCACAGCTACACAGGAGGCTAGGGTGGGAGGCTTGCTTGAGCCCAGGAGCTGGATGCTGTAGTGAGCTGTGATAGCACAACTGCACTCCAGCCTAGATGACAGAGTGAGATCCTATCCCCCAAAAAAACTATGTGGAGAAGATAAAGGCCTGGTTTAACAAATTTACAAAGTTTTTTTTTTTTTAATTCGAGGTGTTGGAAGACTTCTTTGTATTCATTGTACTAGTTATCAGCAGGTACATATGTGAAAAATATTTGACTATCATGTGTTATTCAACCAATAGTGTCAACAGTGAACTTCATTTGTTCTCAAGGGCTTAATAATGTTCAGTCCTGTGAATTTTTGTCATAAATAGAAGCAAATGTCCTCATTTGCCCTATCACACAGCAGTTCGATGGTTTTGCAGTGGTAAAATTGTACGGATTTTTTTTTAACCTCACAGTTAAGATTCAAATTTTTCTAAATGAGGACTTTCTGTGACCACTACAATTCTGAATGGCTTTGAAAAGTAGCTTCTGCGGCAGACTTGGTAATGTTTCTTAATGAATTAAGCCTAAAACTACAAGACGAAACAGAGGTTGTATGGAAAACTTCTATTCAGTAAAATCATTTGGATGACAACAATGTGGTTGGAACCATAAGCAACATCAAGCCGCTTTATTTACTCCCTCTGCTGTCAAAAATTAAAACAAGAAGCAAGATCTCCATCCCATACAAATTTGCAGAGAATACATTTTCCAAAACTGTTCCAGCAATATTTTTCATACCTCAATGCAACTGCAAAAGATATTCTCATATTTATTTTTTTTGTTTTTTGTTTTTTGTTTTTTTGAGACGGAGTCTCGTTCTGTCGCCAGGCTGGAGCGCAGTGGCGCGATCTCGGCTCACTGCAAGCTCCGCCTCCCGGGTTTACGCCATTCTCCTGACTGGGCCTCCCGAGTGGCTGGGACTACAGGCGCCCGCCGCCTCGCCCAGCTAATTTTTTGCATTTTTAGTAGAGACGGAGTTTCACC
This sequence comes from Papio anubis, assembly GCF_008728515.1. Classification (NCBI taxonomy): domain Eukaryota; kingdom Metazoa; phylum Chordata; class Mammalia; order Primates; family Cercopithecidae; genus Papio; species Papio anubis. The sequence goes on from NC_044986.1 coordinate 91,364,674, forward strand.
ATGTTAGCCAGGATGGTGTCAATCTTCTGATCTCGTGATCCGCCCACCTTGGCCTCCCAAAGTGCTGGGATTACAGGTGTGAGCCACCGCGCACGGCCAGGATATTCTCATATTTCAAAACCCATTTAACTGTGCTGTTGAGGAGCCTCTACATAACCTTTGAGGGGAAATGATTAATCTTCGGTGTAGTAACGTGTTAAAAGGCAAATATCAAAGAAAGAATATAATAAAATCCTATAAATGCCCTCAAGCAGTGAATATAGACAATTAAAATCTTATGCTATGATTGATATCAGTGTCCAGCAGTATCTTATTTGTGTCAAAAAGACATTTCCTTGTTTTGTAAGTACCTATATATTACCTCAATTTGCCTGTTAGCCTACAAGGGGCTTTTCTTTGCAGAAAATAGAAAAGCCCCTCGTCTAGAGGGCTGTAGGTGTCTGAAAGTTGCAGAAAAATGTCATTAAAAGTTGTGTTGAAGGCTGGGCACAGTGGCTCACGCCTGTAATTCCAGCAGTTTGGACCACCGAAGCAGGCAGAACAATTGCACCCAGGGGTTAGAGACCAGCCTGGGCAACATAATGAAACTCCATCTCTACAAAAACTACAAAAATTAACCAGGAGTGGTGGCTCGTGCCTGTAGTCCCAGCTACTCGAGAGGCTGAAGCAGGAGGATCTCTTAAGCCCATGAGATCGAGGCTGCAGTGAGCTGTGATTGTACTACTGTCTTCCAGCCTGCATGACAGAGTGAGATCCCATCTCAAAAAAAAAAAAAAGTGACACTGAAGGATTGCTTGCCAGGGAAAGCTTGGTTAAGTATGAAATCTAATTATTCCAATTTAGCAAACAAAACCTTATCTGCAGTCATGTTACTTTAATCAAAAATAAAAGTGGGCCTGAAGCTACATCTTTCTACTACTATAAACCTAACATGAGCAATTTAGTTTCAGCAAACACCACCATCTGTCTCATCGGTGCTGCCAATTTTAATTTTTATTAGTTTTATAGTTTTGTTTGTATTTCATTTGTACATCTTGTATTGGATTCAGACACCAATAACACTAAGGAATTTAATATTATGTTTGCTCATATGTATGTAATATTATATTAAAAATAGCCTTTATTTATTTTTGTCAAGATGTGGTTTCACTATATTGCCCGGGCTGGTCTCAAACTCCCCAGCTAAAGCCACCTTCCTGCCTCCACCTCCCAAAGTGCTGGGATTTCAGATGTGAGCTACTGCACCTGGCCAAAAAATAGTCTTAAGTCACAATTCTAAGGTGGACATTTATTTTTCTTTATAAGCGTCCAGTTAAATATTCAAATTTGAATGAGAACGATACAGCGAAGATTAGCATGGCCCCTGGGCAAGGATGACATGCAAATTCATGAAGAGTGCCATATTTTAATAAAATCTTGAGCTGATGTTCACCTCAAAAATCCATCCATCAATCAATACTTGATTTTGAGAAAACATTGCCTGAAGTTGAACATCCTCCCAAGATCAGAGCAATTGTCTCAATCAGGTGTTAGATGTGAATATGAATGCGAAGCCCAAATCTTCCCAGATGTATTTTCACTTACTGAAAAGGAACCTTATGAATACACATAAATCTGCTACTTTGAGAAGTGTGAAAAAGCTAAGTGCAGTACTTCTCATCAAGTGGTCACGGAAATGGCGGCGTGTCCGGAAGAGGTTCTATTAGGCAGAATTGACCTTGACAGCAGTCTGGGCTTACCTCTTCAGATGCAGCAGTCCTCACCCTGAACATGCACAGAATTACCTGGAGAGCTTGTTTAGCAGGTTCTCAAACTTCTCTTCCAAAGATTTTCACCCGGCAGTTCTAGAATGAGACCCGGGGATATGTATTTATAGTAAACATCTCAGAAGATTCTGACTGTGAGGATACATGGACCACAATATTTTGAGAAAAATGCCCTCATGACTCCTGATTTTCATGGCTTCATTCTGTCCTTCACTTTATTATTTATTTATTTATTTATTTATTGAGATGGAGTCTTGTTCTATTGTCCAGGCTCAAGTGCAGTGGTGTGATCTTGACTCACTGCAACCTCCACCCTCTGAGTTCAAGCGATTCTCCTGCCTCAGCCTCCCGGGTGGCTGGGATTACAGGTGCCCGCCACCATACCCAGCTAATTTTTGTATTTTTAGTAGAGATGAGGTTTCACCATGTTGGCCAGGCTAGTCTAGAACTCCTGACCTCAAGCAGTCTGCCTCCCTCAGCTTCCTAAAGTGCTGGGATTACAGGTGTGAGCCACCGCGCCTGGCCTGTCCTTCACTTTAGATCCCAGATCTTTTTCAAAGCTGCAAGCTTGTTTTGTCTGCAAGGACTCCCTACTGTACAAGGTGAGGTGGGAAGAGGTCAGCCATTCTATCTTGCTATTCTCTTCATCGTTATAAATCCTAAACCACACTTTCTGCAGAACATTCTAGAATATAGCAGTGCCTTGGGCTATTTTGTTTGTAACTAACTAGAAGCAATTTTCTTGCTTTCAGGTTTAAAGATTCAAATACCAAATAAGTCAACTTGCAGTTGAAGAATAAAATGTGACCAAGACTCATTCTCTATCATTCTAGTTATTTTTTTTAAAGTCTTAAACAACATAAACAATCGACACAGTCTTACATTTAGTGATTTTCTGAAATCTCCACTGAAGTTTCATACATACACAAAAAAGCCCTTGCTTCATTGCTTGCAAAATAGATGAATACCATCATGTTAGGCCAAAATAATTAGTCCAGCCCATGCTTAGTGGTTAATATTAATATAAAACCCCTACAACTCAATATTAGTCTCAATATAAGACATCAAAAACCTAGTGTTGGCAGGGAGCAGTGCTTCACACCTGTAACCTCAGCAGTTTGGGAGGCCGAGACAGGTGGATCGCTTGAGTTCAGGAGTTTGAGGACAGCCTGGGCAACATGGTAAGACCTGCCCCACTTATCTTTACTAAAATTTTTAAAAAGATTAGCCAGGAGTGGTGGCATGTGCCTGTTGGGGCTGAGGTGGTGGGACACTCGCTTGAGCCTGGGAGGTGGAGGTTGCAGTGAGCGTAGATCATGCCACTGCACTCCAGTCTGGGCAACAGAGTGAGACCCTATCACTGAACCAAACAAAACAAACCTAGTGTCACTAAAACAGACTTTTAAAAAGTGTAAAATTCAGGCCACTTCCTAAGCAAACATTGCTGAGGAAACCAAAGTGTTAGTTTGATTTTCTTTTTCTTTTTTAGAGACAACGTCTCACTGTGTTGCTCAGGCTGGAGGGTGGTGGCATGATCACGGCTCACTGCAGCATCAGCCTCCTGGGCTTAAGTGATCCTCCGGTCTTAGCCTCCTGGAGTGCTGGGATTACAGGTTTGAGCCACACTGCACCCAGCCCTAGTCTGATTTTCTTTACTTTACTTTTCTTTTCTTTTTTTTTTTTTTTTGAGAGGGAGTTTCACTCTTGTTGCCCAGGCTGGAGTGCAATGGAATGATGATCTCAGCTCACTGCAACCTCCACCTCCCAGGTTCAAACAATTCTCCTGCCTCAGCCTCCCAAGTAGCTGGGATTACAGGCATGCACCACCATGCCTGGCTAATTTGTTTGTATTTTTGGTAGAGATGGGGTTTCGCCATGTTAGCTAGGCTGGTCTTGAACTCCTGACCTCAGGTGATCCGCCCACCTCGGCCTCCCGAAGTGCTGGGATTACAGGTGTGAGCCACCATGCCCAGTCCCTAGTCTGATTTTCAATGAGTATGTTCCTCCACTGCCAGTCCCCACAACCCATTGCCTGTTAAAACACAAAGCATTTATTAGAAACAAAAGGTTTTTCTAGGAAGGGAAATATTTTTTAGCACTGGGAAATGACAGGGTCGAGGCTTACCTGGTAGCAAAAAGCCCTGGGGCGGTGACTTCTAGTCCCAGTTCAGCTCTTGATGTTGATGTGACTGGAGGAGACTTGGGTTCACTGCCCGATTTCCTGCCTGTGAACCTAGAAGAGCAAGCCCCTTGCGTTTCCAAGGAATCCCGAGTGTGGCACATAAAGTGATGGTGAAATAACAGCCTTGCTGTTTGTGACAGTTCCTGCACCCCTTCTGATGGCCCTGCCATTCAGATTATTCACCACTTGTTTATTCTCACTTTCTTTCTTTATTTTTCTTTTCTTTTTATTTATTTATTTATTTATTTATTTTGAGACAAGGTCTCACTCTGTCACCCAGGCTGGAGTACAGTGGTGCGATCCTAGCTCACTGCAGCCTCAAACTCCTGGGCTCAAGTGATCCTCCCACCTCAGCCTCCCCAAGTAGCTGGGACTACAGGTGTGCACCACCATGCCTGGCTAATTTTTAAATTTTTTGTAGACACAGGGTCTCACTATGTTGGTCTTGAACTGCTGGGCTCCAGTGATCCTCCCACCTCGGTCTCCTAACGTGCTGGGATTACATGCATGAGCCACTGTGCGTGGCCCTATTCTCAATTTCCACACCTTCTCTAGATCGTGCCCTGTTCCCTGACCTCCCAAGTCTCCTGGCTGCAGCCTCTGCTAGTGCACCCACCGAGCAAGCTTTTCACAAACATGACTCCTGACTCCCCAGTTCCCCTCCTGCCCGAGCGTTCTCAGGCCTGGCTCCTGTCGCACAGAGCTCACCTCCATGCCTCTGCCCGTGCTGTCCCTGGACAAGCCCCCCAGCCAGGTGGCTCTCAACCTGGTGGCCTCAGTGTGGTCTTCCCGGTATGAGGCTTACATCTCTCCTGACTCCCACCCACCCATCCCTCCCAGGGGCACCCCGTGTGCACTGTAATAATGCCCCTTGTGTGTCATCACTAGGTCACGGCCCTCCTCAGGGCCTGGGTCTCCCCTAACTTCCTTCGAGTTCCTAGTGCTCTGTGCACACTGCACCATCTCCTCCCCGCTCTAACCCCCATGATAATTAGAGGTGAGACTTGTCATTCTTCAGTGGTTTGGCCTGTAAATTTGGGTTGACGAAAGATGAGTTGAATGGAAAAAGGACACAGGTTCAGGAAACCTAGAATATCCTGAAAATCCTGATTTTTATCCTCAACCTCAAGTATCTTATTTCACACATGTCTAAAGATCAACTTACTTCCCAAGGTTTTTTCTGGCTAAATAGATTCCTTCTTTCTTTTTTTTTCTTTTTTTCTTTTTTAGATGGCTCTGTCACCCAGGTTGGAGTGCAGTGGTGCATTCTCAGCTCACGGCAACCTCTGCCTCCTGAGTTCAAGAGATTCTCCTGCCTCAGCCTTCCAAGTAGCTGAGATCACAGGCATGTGCTACGATGCCCAGCTAATTTTTGTATTTTTAGTATAGACGGGGTTTCACCATGTTGGCCAGGCTGGTCTCGAACTCTTGACCTCAGGTGATCCACCCACCTCGGCCTCCCAAAGTGCTGGGATTACAGGCGTGAGCCACTGTGCCTGGCCAGATTCCCTCTTTTCTTAATCAATAAACATTTCACAATGCCACAAACACCATGAACTAAAAATATCATTTTAGCTTAGTATTTGTCCTTATACTATCGCATTTTATATTTGGGAGGTGAAATGGTTTGGATCTGTGTCCCCGCCCAGATTTCATGTCAAACTGTAATCACCAGTATTGGTGGTGGGGCCCGGTAGAGGCGATTGGATCATGGGGCAGAATGGCTTACCACCAGCCCCTTGGTGCTAGTTCTCGCAAGATCGAGTTGTTTTAAAGTGCGTGGCAACTCCCCTCTCTGGCTCGTGCTCCTCCGGCTCTCACTTTCACTTCAAAAATGAACTAATACAAGAGGGTATCCATGTAATTCATTATTGTATATGGAAGCAGTAACATCCCACTAATGGGGCATCATAGGGAGGGGATACATCCCCTCTAAATGACATTTCTGGATAAATGAAAATGACCACCAGTCCTTTGAAACTTTCACTTTTTTTTTTTCCCCACCAGTCCTTTGAAACTTTCACTTTTTTTTTTTTGAGACGGAGCCTCGTGCTCTCACCCGGGCTGGAGTGCAGTGGCGTGATCTCGGCTCACTGCAACTTCCGCCTCCGAGGTTCAAGCCATTCTCCTGCCTCAGCCTCCTAAGTAGCTGAGATTACAGGCTCCCGCCACCATGCCTGGCTAACTTTTTGTATTTTTTTTTAGTGAAGACGGGGTTTCACTATGTTGGCCAGGCCGGTATTGAATGCCTGACCTCATGATCCACCTGCCTCACCCTTCTGAAGTGCTGAGATTACAGGCATGAGCCACTGTGTCTGGCTGAAAATTTCACCATATTTGATGGAAGTCTTGGTTTTCTAAACAACAAAATTAGGTATGACAATACTTACATAATTGAGAATCAATGGATGTCTTTCTGAAATAGATAGATGCCTGCCTCCTTGTACAATGAAAAATCAACATAACTTTTTTCATGGCATCTCCAAAACACCACTGAAAGCCTCATGATTGAATATTGTAATAATCTACTACTAATTTTGCTTCTTGGAATTCTTGTCTCTCAGTAGTAAATTGCCAGATGATACTTTGTCCTGTTGTTTTACTTGCTAACACCTCCTAATGTACTGCTGCTCCTTGGCACCATACCTGGAAACCAGATCACCAAACTTAGGAGTTAGAAACATGCTCGTGGACGGTGGGGGAAAATGTAAAATGGTGCAGCCATTATGGAAAACAGTATGGCGGGTCTTCAAAAAGTTAAAAATGGAATTACCACATGATTCAGCAATGTCACTCCTGGATATAAACCGCCCCCCCCCCCCGACCCTGAAAAATTGAAAGGAAGGTCTTCAATATTTGAACATCCATTTTCATACCAACATGATTCACAATAGCCAAAAGATGGACGCAGCCCACGTGTCCATCAATGGCCAAATGGATAAAGAAAAGGTGGTATATCCATGCAGTGGAATATTACTCAGCCTTGAAAAGGAAGGAAATTCTGACATGCCACATGGATGAACCTTGAGAACACTATGCTAAGTGAAATAAGCCAGTCACAAAAGGTCACATACTGTGTAATTACACTGATATGAGGTACCTTGAGTTCTCTTGTCTTCATAGAGATAGAAAGTAGAAGGTGGTTTCCAAGGACTGAAGGGAGGAAAAGTAGGGTATTGTTGTTTAATGGGTATAGAGATTCAGTATTGCAAGACAAACTAAACTGTACACTTAAAAATGGTTAAGATGTTGGCTGGGCGTGGCAGCGCACACCTGTAATCCCAGCACTTTGGGAGGTCAAGGCAGGTGGATTGGTTGATCTCAGGAGTTCAAGACCAGCCTGACCAACATGGCAAAACCCTGTCTCTACTAAAAATACAAAAATTAGCAGGGCGTGGTGGCATGTGCCTATAATCCCAGCTACTTAGGGGGCTGAGGTGGGAAGATCACTTGGACTTGGGAAGTGGAGGCTGTGGTGAGCTAAGATTGCCCAACTGCACTCCAGCTTGAGTGACAGAGTGAGACCTTGTCTCAAAAAACAAACAAACAAATGAAAAAACAACAAAAAGAGACATTAAATTTTAAGATGTTAAATTTTATGCTATGTGTATATTGCCACAATTAAACATAAATTTTGAAAAAGGAGTTAGCATACATTAATTCATTCAAAAAACATTTCTTTTGTGTTTATTATATATCAGACTCTGTTCTTGGCAGCAGGGATGAGGGGCTGAACAAAACAAAGTTTTGGCTTTCATAGAACTTGTGTCCTAGTATATAGTATATGATAGCAGACATAGCTTTGCTGTCCACCCAATCAAGTGCATCATTTCAGGTTATTGGTTTTCATAAAATAAATGTATTACCCAGAAAATCTGCAACTTGACCCATTTCAATGACGAATATATCTGAAGTTTAAATATCTTAATTCTAAAACAGCATAATGATTACAATGTTTTAAATCAGGCCAGGCATGGTGGCTCACAGCTGTAATCCCAGTGCTTTGAGACGCTAAGGCAGGAAGGTTGCTTGAGCCCAGGAGTTGGAGGCTGCAGTAAGCTATGATCATGTCACTGCACTCCAGCCTGGGTGACAGAGCAAGACTCTGTCTCTAAACAATAAAAAATAAATTTTAAAAATTGATCTATCTCTAATCTCTTTTGGATGTGGTTTTGTTGTTTGTTTGTTTTGAGACAGAGTCTTGCTCTGTCACGCAGGCTGGTGTGCGGTGACACAATCTCGGCTCACTGCAGCCTCTGCCTCCCAGGTTCAAGTGATTCTCATGTCTCAGCCTCCTGAGTAGCTGGGATTACAGGCATGTATCATCATGCCCGGCTAATTTGTTGTTGTTGTTGTTGTTGTTGTTTTTAATTTTGAGATGGAGTCTCGCTCTCCCTTGCCCAGGCTGGAGTGCAGTGGCGCGATCTCGGCTCACTATAAGCTCCGCTTCCCAGGTTCATACCATTTTTCTGCCTCAGCCTCCCAAGTAGCTGGGACTACAGGTGCCCACCACCATGCAAGGCTAATTTTTTTTGTATTTTTAGTAGGGACGGGGTTTCACCGTGTTAGCCAGGATGGTCTCTATCTCTTGACCTTGTGATCCATCCACCTCAGCCTCCCAAAGTGCTGGGATTACAGGAGTGAGCCACCGCGCCCAGTCAATTTTTGTATTTTTAGTAGAGAAGGGGTTTCCTCTGTTGGCCAGGCTAGTCTCGAACTCCTGGCCTCAAGTGATCCACCTCACAAAGTGCTGGGATTACATGCGTGAGCCGTGTCTCCCAGCCTGCAATGACCTAATTTTTAACAACAGATGATCACACGGAAAGTTATTTTAGAACAATTTGTTTATCAGTTAGACTGCCAGCTAAGTCATCTTCTACTAAAGTTACTTCAGGCACTGAGAAATATTTTCCATTTTTTTTTTTTTTTTTTTCTGATGTTTGTGGAGAGTTAGAGTGGCCCCAAAGGATGACCTCCAGATAATAGGGACATGGCATATATCCTAATCAAGAATGTGAGTGCCAAGAGGTTAGGAATTATTTTTCTTTGCTTGGATTTTAATAACTACTGGCTAAACATCAGACATAAGAAAGTACTTGAGGCCAGGCATGATGGCATGCACTTGTGGTACCAGCTACTTGGGAGGCTGAGGCAGGAGAATTGCTTGAGGCCAGGAGGTTGAGACCAGCCTGGGCAACATAGCCAAGCCCCGTTTCTAAAAAAAAAAAAAAAAAAAAAAAAAATGTTTAATTAGCAGGAGCTGGGTGTGGTGGCTCATACCTGTAATCCTAGCAGTTTGGGAGGCTGAGGTGGGAGGACTGCTTAAGCCCAGGAGTTCAAAACCAGCCAGAGCAACAAAGTGGGACCTCGTCTCTACAAAAAAATAAATAAATAAATAACCAAGTGTGCTGGCATGTGCCTGTAGTCCCAGCTACTCAGGAGACTGAGATGGGTGGATCACTTGAGCCTGGTAGGTTGAGGCTGCAATGCGCTATGACCATGCCTGTGAATAGCCAATGCACCCCAGCCTGGGTGACAAAGCAAGACCCTGTCTCAAAAAGAAAAAAAAAGAAAAGAAATTAGCAGAGTGTGGTCTTGTGCATATAGTCGCAGCTACTGGAGAGGCTCAGATGGGAGGATCACTTTCAGCCCAGGAGTTAGAATCTGCAGTGTGCTATGATCACATCTGTGAATAGCCACTGCACTACAGCCTGGACAACATATCAAGACCCCATCTCTCTTTAAAAAAAAAAAAAAAAAAGGATACTTGATGAAGCCAGATTGGCTATGACACTAAATAACATTGTAAGGGATATTATTGGGATATTAAATGTATAATGTGCTTGGATCCCCCGACACATATATGACCTTTCCCTACTCTGTTGGCATCATGCATCTGCCTCAGGCAGGATTACAATTTTTGTGTCAAGAAGGCAAGGCCAGGCGCAGTGGCTCATGCCTGTAATCCTAACACTTTGGGAGGCCGAGGCAGGTGAATCACCTGAGGTCAGGAGTTCAAGATCAGCCTGGTCAACATGGTGAAACTCCATCTCTACTAAATACAAAAAATTAGCCTGGCGTGGTGGCGCACACCTGTAGTCCCAGCTACTCAGGAGGCTGAGGCACAAGATCAGGCCACTGCACTGCAGCCTGGGAGACAGAGTGAGACTCCGTTTAAAAAATAAAGAAAAAAAAGGCAAAGAGAAAGAGTAAATGTTTGATTTTGCAAAATAGGCTTTTGAAGAGATAGGGTTTTCTAAATTGCAAGTGTTCCATCTTTATTCAAATTAAATAATTAATTAAAATTATTTTTTTTTTTTTAGCGAAATAGGGTCTCTGTCACCCAGGCTGGGGTCCAGTGGTGTAATCATAGTTCACTGCAGCCCCCAACTCTTGGGCTCAAGTGATCTTCCTGCCTCAGCCTCCTGAGTAGCTGGGACTACCAGCATGAAACACCATGCCCAGCTAATGTGTTAACTTTTTGTAGACATATTGCACAGCCTGATGTTGAACTTGTGGCCTCAAGGATCCTCCTGCCTTGGCCTCCCAAAATGCTGGGACTACACGTATGAACCACCACACTAGGCCCCAAATGCTTTTTTTTTTTTTTTGAGTCAGACTCTCACTCTGTTGCCCAGGCTGAAGTACAGTGGCATGGTCTCGGCTCACTGCAACCTCCGCCCCCCAGGTTCAAGCAATTCTCCTGCCTAAGCCTCCTGAGTAGCTGAGATTAAAGGTGCGCACCACCACGCCCAGATAATTTTTGTATTTTTACTAGAGACAGGGTTTCATCATGTTGACCAGGCTGGTCTCAAACTCCTGGCCTCAAGTGATCGGCCCACCTCTGCCTCCCAAAGTGCTGGGATTACAGGTGGGAGCCACTGTGCCTGGCCTCTCCCTCTTTATGTTTTGAGACAAACTTGGCTGGGTCATAGATTGTTATAATGGCCTTATTTTTTTGTTGTTGTTTGAGACAGAGTCTCACTCTGTCGCCAGGCTAGAGTGCAGTGGCGCAATCTCGGCCCACTGCAACCTCCACCTCCCTGGTTTAAGCGATTCTCCTGCCTCAGCCTCCCAAGTAGCTGGGATTACAGGCACGTGCCACCACACCTAGCTAATTTTGGTATTTTTAGTAGAGATGGGTTTTCACCATGTTGACCAGGATGGTCTCGATCTCCTGACCTCATGATCTGCCCACCTCGGCCTCCCAAAGTGCTGGGATTGCAGGCGTGAGCCACCATGCCCAGCCTAATGGCATTATTTTTAAGCAATGGATGATCCTTTGAAAAAAATTTAAAGGAAAACAGCAATTTACTTCAAACCAGAGTGCAAGGGAGCTCGTGGAAGCAGAAGGGAAAACAGGAAGAGCCTTTCCCTTCCACCTCTGAGCACAGAACTTTTCTCCTCTAGCCAAAGAATGCTGGGTGGAGAGGATGTCCCATGGGGAGATGTCTGATGGGTCAAGATGACAGATTTTGGAGATTTCCTACAACTTGCCTGGTGTTTTTCTCAAAGACTCAGTAACCACCTTTGGAATTACATTCGTGTTTATAATTTCAAGTTCAACGCATTACATAATCAGTGTCAGAATTCGTTATTCAGGTGGCTCCTGTGAGCCTGCACCCGACCCTCCACTCCTACCCCCATCTGGCTTCCCCAGCACATGGAAAGGTTTAACGCAAAGGATTCTTTCCTTGAAGAGCACGCATTGTTACTTTTTAAAAAGCATTAAATGTGTTATGTTGTTTTAAGGAAGTAAGAAACATTTCTTTTAGAGAAGTGATTACATCTCATATAGGGCTCATTTTGGGATCATGATTTAAGGCAAATCCAGACTGAGCACGGTGGCTCAAACCTGTAATCCCAGCGCTTTGGGAGGCCGAAGCAGGCGGATCACTTGAGGTCAGGAGTTCAAGACCAGCCTGGCCAACATGGCGAAACCCCGTGTCTACTAAAAATATTAAAAGTCACTACTAAAAACAGAAAAAATTAGCCAGGGGTGGTAGCACAAGCCTGTAATCCTAGCTACTCGGGAAGCTGAGGCAGAAAAATCGCTTGAACCTGGGAGGTAGAGGTTGCAGTGAGCCGAGATTGCGCCACTGCACCACAGAGCCAGACTCCATCTCAAAAAAAAAAAAAAAAAAGAAAGAAAGAAAGAGAAATTCCCTGGATTTAGGATGTCATTTCGGTTTCTTTATCAATTTGGCTCCCTCTAGAGGTCAGTTAGCAAATTTTAGTCAGCGCGACTTAACACCTTCGCCCTCTTTTGAAACAGAATAATTTCTCCTAGGAAGGTTTTGGGGGAAATGATTGAAATTGATTAATAGAGTCTATTTTTTTTAGCAAACACTACATTTAATTTTTGCTTAAAATTACTAAGACTGGCCGGGCGCGGTGGCTCAAGCCTGTAATCCCAGCACTTTGGGAGGCCGAGACAGGCGGATCACGAGGTCAGGAGATCGAGACCATCCTGGCTAACACAGTGAAACCCCGTCTCTACTAAAAAAAATACAAAAAAGTAGCCGGGCGAGGTGGCGCGCGCCTGTAGTCCCAGCTACTCGGGAGGCTGAGGCAGGAGAATGGAGTGAACCCGGGAGGCGGAGCTTGCAGTGAGCTGAGATCCGGCCACTGCACTCCAGACTAGAAGAAAAAGCAAACCGCCACCAAAAAAAAAAAAAAAAAAAAAAAAAATTACTAAGGCTGCCAGGTTTACCAAATAAAAATACACGACACCCAGTAATATTTAAATTTCAGATTTAAAAAATTATTTTTTAACCTAAGAATGTCCCAAATACACTAATCTAGCAACTCTGTGTATCTCTGTATATCTGTATATAGAGACATACACTATATATACAGTATTTTACTCCTTATTTGTTGAATGAGGATTCTGAGGATCAAAACATCCAACTCCAGCCTCTCATTTTCCCATGTTCCCATAGCCTGTTCTTGTTTTTTCATTCTAAGTTTTCTTCTAAGTTCTCAAAAGAAATCAGATCATAGGTCTGGTCAGATAACTTGATTTTAAGCTTCAAAGATCCTGAGATACTGAAGGAAGCCAAAATATTTCACCCCAAAATATCCTTTGCTGACATATGTTGAGATAGTTCTTCAGAGAGCCAAGCAGCCCTGCAAAGCTGTCGTCTGCGTGGAACTTTGCATCTGTAAGGCAAACCTGCATCCCTGCAGCCAGGCTCTCTGAGGTCCTCCCTGGTCCAGATCTAGGAAAGATGAACTGAGAGTCTGACATCTCTCAAGATCTGAAAGGCATATTTCCCACCTCTTCTCTCTGAGGGCTGCTACCCGTGAGGTTTCAGTTGCGTAACAAGACCACCTTTGCTAGCCAGGCGTCCTCTTCTCTCCCATCCATAATCTATTTTGCCACTGTCACCTGACTTACCACCATAACCTTTCTGAGCCCATGCTCGAAGGCCCCATTCTTTCTGTAATCTCAAAATGGTAGAAAAGTCTGGGCCCAGTGGCTCACGCCTGTAATCCCAACACTTTGGGAGGCCCAGGTGGGTGGATCACTTGAGGTCAGGAGTTCAAGACCAGCCTGGCCAACATGGCCAAATCCCATATCTAATAAAAATACAAAAAATTAGTCGGGTGTGGTGGTGGGGTATTCCCAGCTACTCTGGAGGCTGAGGCACGAGAATCACTTGAACCTAGGAGTTAGAGGTTGCAGCGAGCCAAGATGGTGCCACTGCACTCTAGCCTAGGCAACGGAGTGAGACTCCGTCTCAAAAAAGGCAGAAAAGCTTCTGTGCTCCACTGGGAAGCTGGGGTAATCGCTCCGTGATTTTCCCCTGTGCGTGTTAATAGATTTGCATGCTTTGTCTCTTAATAATCTGCCTTTGTCTGTTGATGTTCAGCAAAGCTTCGTGAAGTTTCCCTTGGCCCCTACAGTGTTGGCGTCATAGACAGGATACTAAAGCTGCTCTACTTTTCTGGAAGCCACAGTCCAGGGAACCCAGGACCTGTCAAAGCATCAGAAGGGTAAGAAATTCCTACCAGCCAGCCTCCCGGCCTCTCTCCGTGAAATCCAATCAAGCAGACAGCAGAAATCACTGTTTGTCTCTTTCCCCTTTCCTAAAATCTTGATTAACTGGAGAAAAGGATTTGTGTGACTAGTCTTGGGTTAAGTAGCGATTCTGGTATACTTTTAGGCATGAATATTCATATCGTCTGATCCTTTTTCTCTCAGAGTCTTTTCCATTGTATTTCGTTATGGATCTGTCATAAAGAGGGGTGCCATAGGGTAGAACATGGACCTAGAACCCCCAGAAGCGCACTGTGCCAGCTGGCCCTGCAGTTTTTTTGTTTGTTTGTTTGTTTTGAGACAGAGTCTCGCTCTGTCACCCAGGCTGGAATGCAGTGGCGTGATCTTGGCCCACTGCAACCTCCGCCTCCCGGGTTCAAGTGATTTTCTTGCATCAGCCTCCTGAGTAGCTGGAATTACAGGCATGCGCCACTGTGCCTGGCCAATGAGTCCTATTTATAAGGTGCTTTTGTTGTCTCAACCTTGCTGCCTGGTTAGTCCCGGGAAAGTCCAATCCCAGGAGGGCCTGCCTGGTGTCACAGCTTAATAGGTGTGTGACTGGCGGCCCCCCACAAATTTGTGGGATACTAGAGGCACTGTATGTAAAAACACCATCCTTTATCATCTGTGGCAACAAGAACCTTTTGCTGCCTTAGTCTATTCCTGGGAGTCAATTTGTGAGGATGGGGATCGTTGAGGCTGCCTGTTCTATGCCCTCTCCAAGAAGCACCTCTTGTTTATTGATAAAAACTTAATTGAAATCTGGAAAATTACCTCCTGGGCATTCCATGAAGAGGCTTATTAGATTGAGTTGCTATTTGTGTAAGTACATCTCAGGAAATTCTTTTTTTTTTTTTTTTTTTTTTGAGACAGAGTCTCGCTCTGGCACCCAGGCTAGAGTGCAGTGGCTCAATCTCGGTCCCCTGCAACCTCTGCCTCCTGGGTTCAAGCAATTCTCCTGTCTCAGCCTCCCAAGTAACTGGGATTACAGAGGCACACCACCATACCAGGCTAATTTTTGTATTTTTAGTATAGACAGGGTTTCACCATGTTGGCAGGCTGGTCTCAAACTCCTGACCTCAAGTGATCCACCCACCTCGGCCTCCCAAAGTGCTGGGATTACAGGCTTGTGCCACCGTGCCTGGCCACATCTCAGGAAATTCTAATCATCAGTGGCCAAAAGATTGATTCTTTAAATTACAAAGGCCCCCTAAACTGAAACTATTTTAGAGACCTCTCATTCCAAACAAGTGCCTTATTTGTGTTTAGGGAAAGATCAAATTAAAAGAAAGGCACTAATAGTATCATGGCTAGCCTTAGACATTTTCCTAACAAAAGTTTCAGAACAAAAATCTGACAGAAAACAAAATTAAAATCCTTTGTACACTCAAATTGCCTGCTTTGGATTCCCTGCAGAACTTGTAGTGGCAGCCACTCCACCTTGTGGCCTAGGAGTTAAAATTCTGTGCTTTCACCACTGTGGACTGGGTTCGATTCCCAGTTAGGGAGCCACTTCCTTTTGGTTAAAAGGTTCAAAACCCCAAAATATTGGCTGTTTTTCCTGGTTGAAATCTGATAATAAGAGATTATTATCTCTTATTATTATCTCAGTAAGGGCTTCAGCTATGTGAGACAGATAAACTTTAACCTGTTCCATTTATATAAACACAGTTTAATCCACCTATCCTTTTAAACTAGTGAGTTTTACCAGTCTCATGGCTATAATTTTGAAATCAAAGCTGTAAGGCCTTTATTTACTTCTGCATGTTTTTTTTTCTTTTCTTTTCTTTTCTTTTTTTGTTTGAGACGGAGTCTCACTCTGTCGCCCAGGCTGGAGTGCAGTGGCACTATCTCGGCTCACTGCAAGCTCTGCCTGCCAGGTTCAAGCGATTCTCCTGCCTCAGCCTCCTGAGTAGTTGGGATTACAGGCACCCACCACCACACCCAACTAATTTTGTATTTTTAGTAGAGATGGGGTTTCTCCATGTTGATCAGGGTGGTCTTGAACTCCTGACCTCAGGTGATCCACCAGCCTTGGCCTCCCAAAGTGCTGAGATTACAGGCGTGAGCCACTGCGCCTAGCCATCTGTATGTATTTTTATATACACATGTTTGCTTGTATATTGTCTACATGGTGCCAAATTGACTTATAAATAAATTAGCATTTATAAATTAAGTAAATGAGCCCAAATTATTTTCAAATTCATGCAACTTTAATAACCTTTGATAAATAAAGCCAGTTTTAATATTGTTGATACAGTAAAATGAAAACATCGTCTGAATTTAATTTAGACATTCTGCCTGAGTTTAGACGGGTTTATACTGTCTCCATGATGTTTTAAGGTTGTAAACCTATTAACAGCTTCTGTAATTTTTCTTGTTGTTGTTGTTGTTGTTTTTGAAACATGGTCCTGCTCTGTTGCCCAGACTGGAACACTACAGCCTTGGCCTTCCAGGCTCAAGTTATCCTCTCACTTCAGCCTCCCGAGTAGCTAGGACTACAGGTGCATGCCTCCATACCTGCCTAAATTTTTTTTTTACTTTTTGAAGGGATGGCGTCTCCTTATGTTGTCCAGGATGATCTTGAACTCCTGGGCTCAAAAGATCCTCCCGCCTCAGCCTCCCAAAGTGCTAGGAGATATTTTTGAAACTTGCTTGATTTGTCTGTGACTTTATGACTTAGGTTTGGAGCCATTTGATTCTGGAGTCTACACAGTGGCCATGGTGAGGCCTGGGGACCCACGTGTGTCTGCAGTGCCTAGGCCCATCTTCCCTGGCGCAGCAGGATTTCCTGGCCATTCCGGGAAGGGTTGGGTCCTCTGGGTATTGTCTTTACAGCTCTGGCCTCTGTCCTGGGCTCTGCCCCTGATACATAGCAATTAAAATGACTTACTCCCTAGGTTTTTCACTGAAAAATAGGGCTACTAAGAGTTAAAATTATTGTTAATATATAACTAAAACTAGAACTGAGAGAAACACTTCTGTATACAGAGTGTATAAGAAAAGTATGTGTTTTTGGTGAGGAGGGCGATAGGAAAGGCATGAGAATGTGGTTTTTGCTACAGGAAAAGTAATTTTGTCTAGTTTAGATGAATAGATATAGAAAGTTGGGGGGGAAGAATGAGAAAACTTGGAAGAGGTTATAAAAGGTAAACAGAAATCTTACTTTGTGTGGTCAAAGTTGATTGAAATTGGATGCATCTATTTATAAGGCTTTGTTGAAATTGGCCTAACTATTAATAATACACTAATACAGCATAACATGGTAGCTCACATCTGTAATTCCAGCACTTTGGGAGGCCAAGGCGGGGAGATCACTTGAGTCCAAGAGTTCGAGACCAGCCTGGGCAACATGGAAAAACCCCGTATCTACTAAAAATGCAAACACTTGCTGGGCATGGTGGTGCACCTCTGTAATCCCAGCTGCTTGAGAGGCTGAGGCAGGAGGATCGCTTGAACCCGGGAAGTGAAGGTTGCAGTGAGCTGAGATCACTCCGCTACTCTCCAGCCTGGGCAACAGAGCAAAACTCTGTCTCAAAACCAAACCAAAACAAAACACTAATGCAAAAGTAGAAGTTGGTTTTCTCTTTTGAATGAGATTTTCGTGTAGTATTAATAAAAGCAAAAGGTTTTGTTTACCTTTGAGATAAACTGTAAAAAAGGGGAGAAGGAGAGACAGATTCTGTTGGTCTTATGCTATCTTTATTAGGTCTTTTGATCGTTTGAAAAACTGAGTGTCTCTCCATCAAAGAGTAAAGGTTTTTGCTTTTTGAAATCTGAATTATCACTTTAGCTAAATGAATATTACTTTGCAGTGACCTGTACTCCTATTTTGATCAAGTGTTTTAAACCTTTCATATCGGATAAACATCCCAAAGTCAAATTTTAAATTCTAAAATTGTCCTTTTAACCTCGAACTAACTTTTAGAGGTTCCAAAAAGGACTCCTGGGAGTCCAAGAGAGATGTGTTAGGCGTATGTACTACGTAAATAACTATATGGGAAGCATTGTTAAATGAGAAATGGTATTTAACCTTCTTTGAGTTATATTTATATAAATGTATTATCAATATGTGCTCCAAAATTGTATGAGATTCCTAAAATTCTTACGTGTCTCAGTATTTGTTATCAGTCATAAATATCACTATTATGTCAATTTTTGGTTTTTATTTTTGTTTTTAAGAGACAGAGTCTCACTCCGTCACACAGGCCAGAGTGCAGTGGTGTGTTTCTTACCCAGACTGGTCTTGAACTCCTGGCCTCAAAGGATCGACCTGCTTCAGCCTCCCAAAGTGTTGGGATTACTGGCGTGAGCCACTGTGCGTGGCCGATGATTATGTTTTTTGTTTCTTTGTTTTTGAGATAGGGTCTCACTCTGTCGCCCAGGCTAGAGTGCAATGGCGCCATCTCAGCTCACTGCAACCTCCGCCTCCCAGGTTCAAGCGATTCTCCTGCCTCAGCCTCCCAAGTAGCTGGAATTACAGACGCCCACCACCAAGCCCAGCTAATTTTTGTATTTTTAGTAGAGATGGGGTTTCTCCATGTTGGTCAGGCTGGTGTTGAACTCCTGACCTCAGGTGATCCCCCCACCTCGGCCTCCCAAAGTGCTGGGATTACAGGCGTGAGCCACTGCACCTGGCCCGTATTATGTGAAACTGTAGTATGCTGCAGCACGGTGCAGGCCTGAGTCCCTGGTCACGGTGGGTGAGGAAAAGAAGAGCCTCTACTGAAGCAGTTCTCAGCCCTGTCAGGGTATCTTAGTCCATTTTCTGTTGCTTTTAACAGAATACCTGCAACTGGGAAATTTCTAAAGGAAAGGAGTTTACTTCTTACAGTGGAGGCTGAGAAGTCCAAGGTCAAGGGTCAGCACCTGGTAGGACCCTTCTTGCGGGTGGGGACTGCGGAGTTGTGAGGGTGTCGCCCGGTGGAAGGGGCTGCGTGTGCTAGCTCAAGGCTCTCTTCCTCTTATAAAGCCACCAGTGCCACTCCCACAATAACCATTAATCCATTAGCCCATGAACCCGTGAATGGGTTCATGGGCTAATCCATTCATGAGAGTGGAGCCCTCATGACCCAGTCGCCTCTTAAAGGCCCTGCCCCTCAAGACTGCCACATTGGGGATTCAGTTCCAACACCTGGCATTTGCCAGACACATTAAACCACAGCACTGGGTAACAGAATTGTCTGTAGAGCTTTGTAAAAATACACGTTTCCTAGAGTTTCTGATTGAGTAGCACAGGCTTCAGGCACAAGTCTTTCTGGTTTCACTCCTATACAGAGGTCCTTCCTCCGTCCTGTTCGTGTGTGTTTAGAAATCTAACAGATGATTCCTGACAATACTCATTACTGCTGGTTCCCATCTGAATGTGTTTGGGCATCCTGCCACCAGAACCAGTTGGTGACAATTCTAAATCCATTTAATGTTCTGAATGTGGGGCTCCAGAAATTCCTTCTTAAATCTCTTTTGCTTCTCTGCCTCAGGGGCTGTCATTACTGCAACATTTTGTGGCAAGTTCCAAAGACAGATAAGAAGGCTGTCTTCAGTTCCTGTCCTGCCTTCCCTATAAAGTATCTGATTTCTGAATTTTTCTTTTTTTTAAAGAGAGAGGGTCTCACTCTGTTGCCCAGACTGGAGTACAGTGGTACAATCGTAGCTCACTGTGACCTTGAACTTCTGGCCTCAAGTGATCCACCTGACTCAGCCTCCCGAGTAGCTGGGACCACAGGTGCATGCCACAATGCTTAGCTAATTTATTTATTTATTTATTTATTTATTTGAGATAGAGTTTCGCTCTTGTTGCCCAGGCTGGAGTGCAATGGTGAGATCTCGGCTCACTGTGACCTCTGCCTCCTGCATTCAAGCGATTCTCCTGTCTCAGCCTCCCCCATTACAAGCATGTGCCACCACGCCTGGCTAATTTTGTATTTTTAGTAGAGATGGAGTTTCTCCATGTTGGTCAGGCTGGTCTTGAACTCCCGACCTCAGGTGATCCACCCAACCCGGTCTCCCAAAGTGCTGGGATTACAGGAGTGAGCCACTGTGCCTGGCCTGCCTGGCTAATTTTTAAAATAGAGATAGTGTCTTGCTTTGTTGCCCAGGCAAGTCTCAAACTCCTGGCCTCAAGTGATCCTCCCACTTCGGCCTCCCAAAGCTCTGGGACTACAGGTGTGAGCCACTGTGCCTGGCGTGGTGTCTTCTTACCTCAAACGGGAGCTTTGTGATTGCCTGATAGCCAGGCTCATAGTAGAACCACAGGCTCCAGAGGTTCCCATTCCATGGGAATAGCAGAATAGGGTCTTAATCAATCCATATGTGACTGTCAAGGATCCCTCCCCCTCCCACGAAAGTTGCCAATTTCTCTTCTTAAATTAGTGCATATTCTAGACCTCGGTGGTAAAATGGGGAGAGACTCCAATGAGATACCTCCCCAAAATTCACAACAAAATAGAGAGGTGGTTTAAAAGCAGCAAAATAATGCAGTGGCAATTACAAAAGGTACTTGTGGATAGGGCATGGAGGGATTGGTCTTACTTATATCATAATCTTAAAAAATTCCCATCAAGAGTAAGAGTGACGTGGGAGAGTCCCACTATCCTCTTGACTAAGCAGGTTCTAGGTGCTCCTGACTCATACCATTCCCACTCCTAGCAGCAGTATAAGGGGAACAGATGTCGTGCTCGCCTCAGCAGCACGTATACTAAAATTGGAATGATACAGAGAAGATTCGTGTGGCCCCTTTACAAATATTTAATAAAAAGGCAGGGCGAGGTGGCTCACGCCTATAATCCCAGCACTTTGGGAGGCCGAGGCAGACAGATCACTTGAGGTCAGGAGTTCGAGACCAGCCTGACCAACATGGTGAAACACCATCTCTACTAAAAATACACAAAAATTAGCTGGGTGTGGTGGCACGCGGCTGTAGTCCCAGCTACTCAGGAGGCTGAGGCAGGAGCATCGTTTGAACCCGGGAGGCGGAGGTTGCAGTGAGTCGAGATCACGCCACTGTACTCCAGCCTGGGCAACAGAGCAAGACTTTGTCTCTAAATAAATAAATAAATAAGAGGAACGGAGGTGAGTGGCAGTGGGGAATTCCTTAAGAATCACCCTAATATACCCAACAAGAAAGGGGCGGGCCACACAGAGACATAGGAATCCAAGGATGAATTTTTCCCAAGAACAGAAATCGCGGCGTTCCACTTGCCATTTTGTTGGCGCTCCCCGGGTTGGGAGGAAAGCTGGAGAAAGTGGTTCCAGTTTTTGGCATCTATGGAGATAATCGTATTTTTCCTTCTTAACAAATGA
The DNA here is from genome assembly GCF_008728515.1 of Papio anubis. Classification (NCBI taxonomy): domain Eukaryota; kingdom Metazoa; phylum Chordata; class Mammalia; order Primates; family Cercopithecidae; genus Papio; species Papio anubis. The sequence continues at coordinate 91,385,966 of NC_044986.1, forward strand.
ATATGAGTTATATTCATAGATTTCTTAACATTTTTCCATTAAAATTTTTTTTTGAGTTTTTGTGTTCCTGAGGTGCATCTCATTTAGTTGATCTATATTGCTATTTAAATGTACTTTGAAATCATCTTTATGAATATTTTATTCAGAATTTTGGCTCTCATATTTAAAAATGAAATTGGTCTGTAACACTTTCGCCCTCTCCAGCAGCTGGATCCATGGGCTTGGCAGCCACAGTGATCATGAACTTCCGGCTATGTCCTAGAGTCATTTCTCTCTGAGGATGTCAGGAGGAACCCCAAAATGTCATCAAGACACTGGCTGCAGGTAGGCCTCCTGTTTCTGCCACTGCTCCTACCGCCACTATTTGGCCGTAAGTTCCTGCCATCAGAGTTGGCGTGCACATGCACGCAGACTCACATTCACACTTTGTGAGCGTGAACAAGTAGGTTCCCAGGGAAGCCTTTATCACACAGCAAATCCCACCGAACACTTCCACCTCCCACAAAAAGGAGCCCTGGAGTTACGAAATTCTCTCCTCTCCAATGCACGGGAGTGTTCAAGTTCTCCAAACCTGGGGGCGGCCAATGCTCAGGCTCTAGGCAAGCAGCTTCCACCCCAAGCACACCGATAGATTTCCCAACAGAAACAGGTTCTTTTTTTTTCCTCTCAAAAGTATTCTGGTGCCAGCTACAAAAAATACATAATAGTAGCTACAAAATAAATGTATGTATTTTCAATGTATTTTAAGGAGATACGATATTAACATTTGGGTATATTTTATCGACAGAAGGGATTGTACTCGGTGTTGTCAACCCTTTACTTAATATTTTTGAAAAACTACAGATAGGTTGGGTGTGGTGGCTCACACCTGTAATCCCAGTACTTTGGGAGACTGAGGCAGAAAGATCACTTGAGGCCAGGAATTCAAGACCAGCCTGGCCAACACAGCAAGATCCTATCTCTACAAAAAAAATTTAAAAATTAAAAAAAACTATAAATAAAATCTCAAATGCATGCTCTATTACTTCACGGGTGGTGGTGGAGTCTGCAATCTGTAGTCTTGTGAATAAACATACCCCAACCGACGTTCAAAATAATGGGACCAAAGGTAAAATTGAATCACTAAAATCACAGTACAGATCTGCTTAGGTCAGACTCCACAATGTGGAAGCCTCATATTCCTAAAGTGCTGGGATCACAGGCGCCCGTCAGTTAGGAGTTGCATTCCCCTAGGAGTAACAGAAACCTCATGAGAGTGGCTTGAATACTAGAGTTTATTCTCATATAACAGCCCCGACATAGGGGGCCTTTCAGGAGCCAGTATGGCGGCTTCACATAAAAGCCAGGCTGGAGTCCTTACGATGCTGTTTCTGCCTCTCCATCCTCAGAGTGTGACCTGTCATCAAGGTCACCTTGTAATTTAGGACGGCCTGGATCCTCCTCAGCCATCATGTTTGCAAGCTAGGCAGCAGAGAGGGCAAAAGTGAGCAGAACTTTGCCCAGGCTGGAGTGCAGCGGCACGGTCTGGACTCACTGCAGCCTCTAACTCCTGGGCTCAAGGGACCCTTCCACCTCAGCCTCTGGAGTAGCTGGAACCACAGGCACCCACCACCACACCCGGCTAATTTTTGTATTTTTAGTAGAGAAGGGGTTTTGCCACGTTGCCCAGGCTGGTCTTAAACTCCTGGCCTCAAGCAGTCCACACGCCTCGGCCTCCCAAACTGCTGGGATTACAGGCGTGAGCCATTGCACCTGGCCTATACTGTTATTTTAGGAGCGTAAAACTAACACAAATGGTGTAACTCTTAGATCAGTTTACAGTTTTTTCTTATGGGAAACACGGTCCAGCATTGATCCTTTGGATCCACGTAGCTGTAATTCATGCATTTGAACTGCTGAATAGCATTCCTTTGTAGGAATAAGCTACAGTTACCCTTCCTTACCGAAGGACACTTAGGTTGTTTCCAACATTTTCTTTTATCTTTTTTTTTTTTTTTTTTGAGGCAGAGTTTTGCTCTTGTCACCCTGGCTGGAGTGCAGTGTTAAAATCTCAGCTCACTGTAGCCTCCGCCTCCCGGGTTCAAGCGATTCTCCAGCCTTGCCTCCTGAGTAGCTGGGATTACAGGCATGCCCCCAGCTAATTTTGTATTTTTTGTAGTATTTTTAGTAATTTTTTATTTTTAGTGGCCGGGCTGGTGATCCACCGGCCTCATATTCCTAAAGTGCTGGGATCACAGGCGCCCGGCGAAAATTTTCTATTATAAACATTGTTGCAGTAAACAGTCTCCTTGTATCAGCCTCCTTATTTGAGAGTCTCTCAGATATAAACCTAAGAGGTCTCCCAACATACCTGCCTCTTCAAGGCTGATAGATAGCGACCAATTTCTCTATAAAGATGCAATTTACATTCCAACTAGTAGTGTAGGAGTCCCCATTCCTCCCTATCCTCCCAACACTAGGTGGTATTATAGTTTCTCACCCATCTGCTGAATATGAAATGATAATTATTGTTTAAACTTCATTTCCTCAAAACAAGAAAGATTCAGCATATTTTCCTGTTTATTCATTGCTTTTTCCCTTTTGTAAACATTCAGTTTTCACCCATTTTGCATGTGGATTGTTGTATTTTTCCTTATTAATTTACGTTAGTTCTTAAGGCCGGGCACGGTGGCTCACACCTGTAATCCCAGCACTTTGAGAGGCCACAGTGGACAGATCACTTGAGGTCAGGAGTTCGAGACCAGCCTAGCCAACATGGTGAAACCCTGTCTCTACTAAAACTACAAAAAAAAAAAAAAATTAGCTGGGCATGGTGGCGGGTACCTTTAGTCTCAACTACTGGGGAGGTTGAGGCATGAGAATTGCTTGAACCTAGGAGGTGGAGGTTGCAGTGAGCTGAGATCGCACCACTGCACGCCAGTCTGGGCAACAGAGTAAGACTCTGTCTCAAAAAAAAAAAAATTAGGCTAGTTCTTGTTATATCTAGATAATAATCCTCTGCCAGTTTTATGTGATGAAAATATCTTCTAGTCTGTGGTTTGTCTCTTACCCTTGTTATGGTGTTATTTGTCATACAGCAGTTTTCTTTTTTCAACATAGTTGATCTCTACCTGACTTTTCTCTATTGTTTGAGCTTTTCAATAATTTTTCAACAAATCTTAATCCTGATATAGACATTCTTCTAATTTCCTTCGAAAGTTTTAAAGTTTGATTGATAGAATGTATTTTTATTATTTATTTATTTATTTATTTATTTATTTATTTATTTATTTTTGAGGCAGAATCTCGCTCTGTCGCCCAGCATGGAGTGCAGTGGTGTGATCTCGGCTCACTGCAACCTCTGCCTCCTGAGTTCAAGCGATTCTCCTGCCTCAGCCTCCTGAGTAGCTGAGATTACAGGCACACACCACAACGCTCAGCTAATTTTTGTATTTGTAGAGATGGGGTTTCACCATGTTGGCCAGGCTGATCTCGAACTCCTGACCTCAAGTGATCCACCCGCCTCAGCCTCCCAAAGTGCTGGGATTATAGGTGTGAGCCACTGGACCTGGCCAGAATGTATTTTATTAAATGAGGTATGTGCCTCATTTAATTTATCATATGCATAAGCAGTTATCCAGCACCGTTTATTGAATAGTCTGTTCTTTTCCTCCTGGTCTGTAATACCAGCTCTAGACATACCGTACTCAGCAAGTGGTTGTCACTCCTTTGTGTGTCATTGGTCTCACACTCTGCATCTGTTCCATATTACTCAAATCACAATCGTTTTCTAGAAAGTCTTGATACCTGGAAAGCAAGTTTCTCTCCTTATTTAAGTCATTTGACTATTTTTTACTGTGTTAGTCTCCTGTTGCGGTTATAACAAATTACCACAAACTTAGGGGCTGAAAACAAAACAGGTTTATTCTCTTGCAGCTCTAGAGCTCTGTGTTCCTCCTGGAGGCTCTTGGGAAGAATCCATGTCCTTGTCTTTTCCAGCTTCTAGAAGCTGCCTACATTTTTGGGCACATGGCTCCTTCCCCTTCTGTGAGGCAGCAGTGCAGCATCTTCTGGTCTCTCTCTCTCTCTGCTCCTCTGGTAACATAGCCTCTTTCTCACTCTGACCATCCCACTGCCCTCTTAGAAGGACCCTAGTGATTGGCCTACCCAATAATCCAGGATAATCTCCTCATCTCAAGTCCCTTAATTTAATCACATCTGAAAACTCTCTTTTGCTATTGTAACATACCCACAGGTCCAGCCTTTAAGAGGTGGACATTTTCATGGCAGCCATGATTCAGTCACCACATTGGGCTTTCACAATTCACTGTGAGTTTTGAGATGTTTGCTGGGTTCTATGGAAAAAGAAGCCCTGTTAGGGTGTTGATTGGAGTAGTATTGAATTTATAGATTGATCTGAGAACTGACATCTTTAGAATACTGAGCTTTTCCATTTATAACATGGTTTCTCTATTTTGGCCTTCTTTTGTGCCCTTTAGTAAAGATTTACAATTTTTTCTGTAAAATTTTTGTATAGCCTTTGTTACGTTTATTCCTAGGTGCTGTGTATATGTTTTGCTGTTATGAACACGATTTTTTACTATTCAATTTCTACTTGTTTTTTGTAGGTATATAGGAATACTATTAAATTTTAATTTACACATTTATCTTTTATTTAGCAAACTTACTGAATTTTATTTTGCTTTCTAACCTTTTGTCTGCAGATTCTTCTGAATTTTGTATATGGACATTTTAATCTGTAAATAATGACAACTTGTTTTTTTTGTTTTTTCTTATCTTGTTGCACTAACTAGGCACTTCATTACAATATTGAATCATGCTTCTAACTACACTAATAAGTAAGCTGGTTGTACACTGTCAAGTTTTGGGAGTTCCTATCTGTATTAGTCTGTTCTCACACTGCTATAAAGAAATACCTGAGACTGACTAATTTATACATGGAAGAGGTTTAATTAACTCATGGCTGGGTTCCACATTGCTGGGGAGGCCTCAGGAAGCTTACAATCATGGCAGAAGGCAAAAAGGAAGCAAGCATCTTCTTCACAAGACAGCAGGAAAGGGCGTGTGTGAAGGAGGAATTGTCAAACACTTACAAAACCATCAGATCTCGTGAGAACTCCTCACTATCATGAGAACAGCATGGGGAAAACCACCTCCATGATTCAATCATCTCCCACCAAGTCCTTCCCTCGACATGTGGGGATTATGGGGATTACAATGCAAGCTGAGATTCGGGTGGGGAGACAGCCAAACCATATCACCATCTATTCTTGGTTTGCCAAGAAGTTTGTCTTATAAATGTTTTGACAACAAGAAAGGGTGTTGAACCATAGCTAATGATTTTCTGCATCTAGTGAAATATGTTTTCTTTCTCTTTTTGAATGTTAATCTGTTGATGTATATCCCTAGGATAAACCCTACTTGGTCATACTGTAATATTTTAAATATATATCTGGGTTTAGTTTACTAACACTTTATTTAGATCTTTTATATATTAGTTTATCAATTAGATTAGCATATACATTTTCTTTTATACTGGACTTTCCCAATTTTACTACAAATGTTTTACAAATCTCATAAAATAAGTTAGGTTTCTTTTACTATTTTCTGTAACTGTTTTTTTTCTAGGATAGGAATCCATACCTTGAAATCTGATAGCACTTGCTTGTAAAGCTGAATGACCCTGGTGTTATTTTGTATAATTAATTTTTCTGAATGCTTATACTGTTCACGGTTTCTCTTTTCCCTTGAGTTGGCTTAGAAATTTATGATTTTCTAGAAAAATGGCCCAGCTTGTCTAAGTGTTGTCACTGATCAGCACAAGGTGCTGCCAGAGGGTGGGCTCTGAGATGGACTTGGCATGCACACAGGGGTTCATAAGGATGCTCTTGGGAGGGCAAGAGTCCAAGAGTGGGTGGAGGGAGAAACAGCTCCTGTGCTGGTCAAATGACCACCTCATCTGACCCCACAGGGAGCTCAGGAGTGAGATCGACCCTAGGTGTTGTCTGGCGGGGCCACCTGGGTCCGTTGCTGGATACAGACCTGTAAGCATCGGGTGAGGCAGCACCCAAAGGGACTGAGTTGAAAGCTGTGGGCTGACAGCACTCCCAGCAGCTAAGGGCAAGATCTTTTATGGCAGGGGAGCGGGGGATGTCCCAGTCTTCCCCACAGCCACCCCTGCCCGCCAGCTGCTCAGTCACATACATTAAGAGGGTTAAGAGAGCAGCTCCTTGGAGGTTCTGGGGAGTGTGGGGGAGCCTCCTCCTGGGGATGTTTTTTTCTTTTTCTTTTTTTAGAGACAGGATCCCACTTTGTCACCCAGGCTGGAATGCAGTGTTGCCATCATAGCTCACTGCAACCTCCAACTCCTGGCCTCAAGGGATCCTCCTGCCTCAGCCTCCCAAGTAGCTGGGACTACAGGTGTATACCACCATACCTGGCCTATAGGAGAATTTAGAAGAGGAAGATTAATAGGACAAACCACAGCCCTTCCCACCACAGCTGGCCTCAGGCTGCGGTCCACACTCCTCGTCTCTTTCCTCTACATCTGTTCCCCATTCATCCATCCCTCAGCTGGCACATCTGCTGTTCTCAGCCGGGGTCACTGCACTTGAGGTGCCCACATGGATGGCCTGGGTGCCAAACATATGCTTCCAGTCTGGAGCAGAAGCCTTTCCTCCTCCTGGTAATGGTTGCCAGTCAGTGCCACCAGAGGGTGACTCCCCTTCCTGCTGCAAGGTCCCTTGGCACAAGGAGATTAAGTCCCCCAGTGGCACCTCCCCTGGCAAAAGTGTCCTCCTGGGACCAGGCCCTTTAGACCTGCAGAACCCAAACTTACAGCGATGGGAAATGCCAATTCCTTTCCCAGCTGGTCCCTGGAGGTGAGACAGGCAGGGCCTCTGGTCCCTAGGCCCATGCATTCTTCCCACTGAGCACTGCGTAAAGGTCTCTAAAGTGCAGCCTGTGTCCTGGAGGACGGCACCTCATCCCCTGAAAGTCCTGCCCTGGAGTGGGGCCTTCAGCCGCGCCTCTATCAGGTCCGCTGTTCTGTGGCTTCACTACAGGATCCTGTGTTCCTGGGCCAATCCCCCACCTCCCTTGCTGTAACATGGGTCCCAGGCCTGATGTGATGTTACGAGGTATCCCATGCCAGAGGATCAAACATTCTGTCTCTGTCCCTTCCAAGGTGGAAGAGGGTCCCTGTCACTGACTTGCCACCTAGTGGCTGGTTCTTCTCCAGTGCCAGTGAAGGGCACAGTACTGGTCTCTGCTGTTGGCAGATTGGATATTCAGTTGCATACATTGCTAGATTAGCTTGGCAAGTAGACGTATTAGTTCCATATTGCTGCATAACAATCCCCAAACTTAAGAGGCTTAACAGAGCATTTATTATCTCACAGTTTCTGTAAATCAGGAATCTGGCCCTGGCTTAACTGGGTCCTCTAACTAAGGGTCTTTCACAGGCTACAATCAAGATACTGGCCAGGGGCTGGACGCAGTGGCTCACACCCATAATCTTAGCACTTTGGGAGGCTGAGGTGGGAGGATCGTTTGAGGCCATGAGTTCGAGAACAGCCTGAGCATTATTTTTATTTAAAAATTTAAAAATGTGCCAGGTATGGCAATGGACACCTGTAGTCCCAGCTACTCGGGAGGCTGAGGTAGGACGATCACTTGAGCCCAGGAGTTTGACGCTGCAGTGAGCTATGATTGCACCACTGCACTCCAGCCTGGGCGACAGAGTGAGACCTAGTCTTTAAAAGAAAAACAATAATAAAAATAATAAATAAAATAAAATTATTGGTTAACTATAAATGGGAATGAATAATCTTACTGGGGTGATGGAAATGTTCTAAATCTGTATTGTGGTGATGATTATACAATTTGGTAAATTTGTTAAAAAATCATTGAATTGTACAGTTAAAATGGGTGAGTTTTCTGGTGTAAAAGTTATACCTCAGTTAAGTTACAAATACACACCACATTAGTTGTAATGCTCTGTACAACCACAGAATATCAGCAAAGACAGCCATGAAGGACTTTTTTCATAAACCAAATTTTCCAATGAAAATGCCACCAACCACTAGATGTAGCTGCCTTTTCACGACAAGAAGGCCTTTGTTCTGCGTCTCAGGGACTTGAAGTTATCAAACATCAGGAATAAGGAAATATTTGCAAGTATCAGCTTATTCAAATCGATCATGATTGAGCCTATCAAATCATTTTATCCTTGGGTACAATTTAATAAGCAATTGCTTTTCTGCTAAGAAAAATAAGTGTCAATAAAACTTTTCAAATAACATGGAAAAATCTTCTAAAGAAAATATAGCCTCTCCCTTCATTACTTCAGTTCTTTCAAGAATATTTAAATAATAAACTGGGTTATGGGACAGTAACCCTCCTAATGTACACTGAAAACCACAACCTTTTCTAAGCCAGTGATAATTTCTGTTAACTTGGTGCGGCCCTGTTAGGTTGAGAAGGGCAGAGGAAACTCCTGTGGTGGAAAATTTTCAGTCAGTCACAGTTTGGCACATTTATAAATAACATAAGTAAAACAAAATTTGCCCAAGTAAAGTCTTCATGTGTCAAAATCTTAATCTAGTTACCAGAATCAAAGTAGATGTCCTGCCTTCATCACAGGCCAGTTTCAGCCTAAGACTTTTTTTCTCTTAAATGCTGGGCAAGCCTCAGAATGGATTATTAAAAATACTGATATTGAAGACATTCTGAAAGACAATTTTATGGGTTCATGACCTGAGTACTAAGAATCTAGAAGCTGTGTTCACAGGGATGAGGGAAAAAACAAGATCTGATGAACTCTTCTCTGAAATTAACATTTCATGTGAAAATTTTCATCACAGTGTCACAAATGTCAAGGTCAATGTGGAGAAAACAGAGGTTTCCAATCAAACAGAGGTCAAGTGACCTTGCCAAAGTGACACAGGGAGTTTTAACAGAAAAGCTAGGACCAGAACCCAGGTCTGGTGGCTGTCAGCCATGGTTCCTCGAGCCAAGCCCACACCCACTGTTCATTCTGCCCTTCACAGCGCCTGTAGCTTTGGGCTTTGTTGTTTTGTTTCTGTAGTTCTTTTTATCCAGGATGGATTTTTAAGAACATAGGTAATCACTGTCTGACTCATTTTAAAAAATCAAAGTCATGAAACAGGGGTGTCTGGGATCCTAAATGCTCTAGAAGTATTCAAGTAATTGATTGTAGTGAAAATCCCTAAGAAACCACAGCTAATCTCAATGTCCTTTGGTGGGTAAAGTCTATACCAGCTGTGGAAGAGTCCCCGCAGATTTTCTGCTAAGCCCCTCCAGCAACCCAGTCTTCTTTCTCTATTATTACATGGGATGTTCCCTGTATGAAACCTTCTGCCCGTACTCCAACTTCCCCTCCCTGCCCCCCAAACTGCCACAGTCCTGTATTCCTGGAGCAACAGCAACCCAGCATTTAATGATGTTAAGTCAGGTTACTTGACTAGAAAGACTAATAGGTTAGGCATGTTATACCCTTGATAAAGTAGATTTGTCTTCTACCCTTCTAGGTCTAAACTCCAATAAAATCCAGGTGGGTTACATCAATTCAGACATCTGGATAAAAGGATGAATGAAACCATGTACATAATGCAAAACTGTGCATGCCAGGAAAAGAAATTATACTGCCTAAAAGCTGCAACCTTCATGACATCAAATCTATTTTAATACTGGCTGGTTATGTGAGGAAAAGGCTAATAAAAAAAAAAAATTCTGGCTGACCAAAGAAGTATGCATGTGTGTGTATTTATTTTTAAATTAATATTGAGATGGATTAATGTTCTAAAATTTGGACTTTTCAACATTATCTTATTCATAATATCATATATTATATCAAAAGTCTCTGAATAGAAACTGTTCAAAGGCATCTAATCTAATAATCATTACCATGTCACTAATCTAACCTCTAAGCAATTGCTAAATGCCATCAGTACCTTCATCTCCGATTACATTTTCATGATATTTCAAGCTACAATAACAAAACAGATGCTGATCTCGGCCTTACTAAGCAACAGGATATGTATACTTTTTAGAGTATGAAAATATCACCGCTCTCCCACAGTCAATGATACTTATTTTCCAAGAACTGTCAAAAAACTTCTAGTGATATGGTTATGCTCATCCAATTCCCATGAGGCCAACACCGTGATCACAGGTTACGATAAAAACTAAAATGCCACCCACAGCCATGTCTGAGTGATACGTAAAACGCTTTGACTCTTTTCCACTATGTCCTTCTTTTTTTTTTTTTTTTTTTTTTGAGACAGAGCCTCATTCTGTCACCGAGGCTGGAGTGCAGTGGCGCGATCTCCACTCACTGCAAGTAATTCTTCTGCTTCAGCTTCCCCAGTAGCTGGAACTACAAGTGCGTGCCAACACACCCAGCTAATTTTTGTATTTTTATTAGAGATGGGGTTTTGCCATGTTGGCCAGGCTGGTCTCGAACTCCTAACCTCAAGTGATCCACCCGGCTCGGCCTCCCAAAGTGCTGGGATTATAGATGTGAGCCACCGCGCCTGGCCTCATTTTCCACTACGTTCTAACCACCTTAAGTAACCATCATATGCAGTTAAAGCAAAACTGGTAATTTTACTGAGAAAAGATGGATTCATTTTAAAGTCACTTACTTGCTAAAACTTTGTGGCCTGGAAGTAATGTCTAAAGTTCTTATGTTAAGTAATTCAGTCTATTTGCAAGTAACTGTGTACTCTTAGAGAAAAATCTTTAGTTTGATTCCCAAACCTTGTCAAATTATTGCCCCTTCCCCACAGTTAACCCAAGACTCCCCAGAGTTACTCTGAATATAATTTACCAAATTAGATCAGAAAAAACAGCCCTTACTCCCTTGCCCCCAATAGGGCTTGGCATACACTTGGAGAGTCCCTTGCAGAAAAGAAATACCACCCGTTGAGTTTTGAAATGTTCACGGACTGTTTCCAAGAAAATAAGCCGCTTGGAAGTCCCACATACACTAGGTGGCGCTGTGGCTGTGACATTAAACAGTCTTTGTGCTGGGTAAATGCTGGGTAAGAGCACACATAACTTAAAGGAAAATTAGGCCCAACCCCAGATCATACAGTTCAGTGTCCTCCAACACTAGAGTACTTCAAAAACATGCCAGGAACTTGAGCCTGGCGTGGTGGTGGCACATGCCTGTGGTCCCAGCTATTCCGGGGGCTGAGGCAGGAGGATTGCTTCAGCCCAGGAGGTGGAGGCTGAGGTGATCTGTGATTGTGTCACTGCACTCCAGCCTCGGCAACAGAGCAAGACCCTGTCTCAAAAACAAACAAACAAACAAACATGCAAGGAACTGGTTAAAAATACAAATACCCAGACCTACTGAATGAAAATTCCAGAGGTATGGGACACAAAACAGAAGACGCAGACGGGCACACTCATGCCATCCTCTCCCGGGACAGCCCACTTTCATCCACAGCCCCCTTATTTGGGCTTCTTACCTCCTCAAAAGTCTATCAGTAGTGGCTGGGCAGTGGCTCATGTCTGTAATCCCAGCACTTTGGGAGGCCAAGGCGGGTGCATCACCTGAGGTCAGGAGTTCGAGACCAGCCTGGGCAATATGGTGAAACCCCATCTCTACTAAAAATACAAAAATTAGCTGGGTGTGGTGGTGTGCGCCTGTAGTCCCAGCTACTCGTGAGGCTGAGGCAGCAGGATCACTTGAACGCAAGAGGCGAAGGCTGCAGTGAGCCGAGATTGCACTACTGCACTCCAGCCTGGGCGACAGAGTGAGACTCTGTCTCAAAAAAAAAAAAAGAAAGAAAAAAAAGAGTGTGTCAATCATGAACTGTGTTTTAAAAGGTAAGAATTTAAAAGTTCGTTCCTAAGTCAAGCCTGACACTGGTCTGATGTAAGTTAGCGCTTCTGAGAGCTCCACGAACGTTGAAAGCAAGAGCTCTCATATACCTTGTTAACAGCCATTTGTCCTAGAAAATGACTGAACCACAAGTCAAGCATCCTTCATAAAGTGAGGTGGCTGAGATAGATCTGGCAGAGTCCCTGTGTCCTGCAGCTGTCACAGAGACCAGCTGGACTTTTGCATAGTAAGTGATGGGGTTTTTCCTTCCAGCTTCCGTCCATTCAAACCACAGGGACAAATCCTTCCTCAGAAAGCTATGCTGCACAAAAGCTGGCTGAAAATCCAGTTTATAGAAAAATAGAGGCATCACAGTAATATAAAGATTATCACACTAGTTCAGAGATCTGAGTATTTCTAGTCTATTGTCAATAGCTGGCAATATTTAAGTAAATCAGCCTGAAATTTGGTTTTCTTGTCTATAAAATGAAAGGAGTAAATTACACCTGTTGGTCAGGCTCAGTGATTCATGCCTGTAACCCCAGCACTTTGGGAGGCAGAGGCAGGTGGATTACTTGAGCCTAGGAGTTAAAGAACAGCCCGGGCAACATGGCAAAACCCCGTCTCTACAAAAAACACAAAAATTAGCCGAGCATAGTGGCTTGTGCCTGTAGTTCTAGCTCCTGGGGAGGCTGAGGTGGGAGAATCGCTTGAGCCTGGGAGGCGGAGGTTGCAGTGAGCCAAGATCGTACCACTGCACTTCAGCCTGGGTGACAGAGTGTGTGAGACCCTGTCTCAAAAAAATAAATAAAAATAAAAAAATTACAACGGCGAGACCTCTTTTAGCTGTGATTCTATTTCAATAAGCGTAACTGTGACTTTGATGTTCCAATAGCTAGCCAGTCCTTAGTCCTTAAACTGTGTAAAGTCATTTTTTTTCCTGATCAGCATCAGGGATTTGAAAAACCAGAGAGAAGTGAAAATGTGCTTTTGTGCATTTGAACAGGAAGGTCTGGGTGTTCCCACACATAGCCACTCAGAGCCACAGAGCTCTCTCTGCAGCCACCACCTGCTTGAGTCATTGCCAGCAAGTGTTTCTTATCACTTTCCTGCCTTTGGGTCCAGACTGGGTGAGAGCTGCCAGGGCAGAGGCTCCCTGTCCTGGTTCTGCGCTTAGTCCTGAGCCATGTGACCTTTGGCAAGCTACTGAATTCCTCCAGCCTTGCTTCCTCATCTGCAAAATGAGAGCTGTTAGGAGAATAAAATGTGGAAGCCCCTAGGCGCAGGGTGAGCACTCTGTACACAGTAGCTGTTATTCTTGACTGCCATGACTGCGTGGCTGTAGCATCCGTGGAGCTACATACACAGCTGGAAGAAAGCAAGCCCAGGACGGTGCTGGTAATGTCAGGGTTGCCACAGCCCTAGGTCCCAAAGCTGCCCTCTCTCCTTCTGGACTTCTTACAAAGGCAGCCTCACTTGTTGACTTGAAGGAGTGAATGAACATGCTGACTCCCATGTCGCTTTCTGGAAACTCCGCATCACATAGCCCTGAAGATGGGACAATTTAAGGATACAGGCAACATGATCAATGAATCATGTATATATTATAGCTGGGACTATAGGTGCACACCACCATGCCCAACTAATTTGCTTAATGTTTTGTTTGTTTTTTGTGGAGACAGAGTCCCACCATGTTGTCCAGGCTGGTCTTTAATTCCTAGCTTCAGGCAATCCTCCTGCCCTAGTCTCCTAAGGTGCTGGGATTATAGGCATGAGCCACCATGCCCAGCCAAGAAAATGGATTTATATAGAAAAACTTGCCCACAAACCATAAAGATTAAAATATACCATGCTTGAGTAGTTCAGAATCAAGTCTATGTCTTTAAAATGCTCTTAGAAAAGGTGAAGCATGGCCAGGCATGGTTGCTCACGCCTGTAATCCCAGCACTTTGGGAGGCCAAGGCGGGTGGATCATCTGAGGTCAGGAGTTCCAGACCAGCCTGGCCAACATGGCAAAACCCTGTTTCTACTAAAAATACAAAAATTAGATGGGCATGGTGGCGCACACCTGTAATCCCAGCAACTCGGGAGGCTGAGGCAGGAGAATCACTTGCACCCAGGGGGCAGAGATTGCAGTGAGCCAAGATCATGCCACTGCACTCCAGCCTGACACATCTGAGCTTCTGAGAACCATGGTATACTACCATAGGACAGTCATTGCATTATGGCCAGCCAACTAGCAACAGCTCTGCCTGCCTCACACGTCAAAGCAGGCTAATTATTTTTGGTGTAGACTAGAACAATCAAGTTGGTTTCACAAATCATATTTTTTAAAGTTGTACTGTTAGGCACATGGGAAATCGCATGTTTTGGACATAAACATATATGAAGAAAACTGAGAAGTGTGGTTGAACAAGGAATGAGGCATCTGGCACTGAAACAGCCGCCATTCATGCACAGTATGTTGCTGATGTCCATGTTCTCAGTTTTCAGGCATGTCTCATGGTCACACGTTTAAATACTAGAAGGAGTTCATTTCCTTAATGTTCCCATCTCACATGACTTAGCGTTATGAAGTACCTAGTTAGATAGGACAGAGAAGGTATGCAGTCCCCTAAACCTGGAGCAGTAATTTCTATACCCAGCAGTCCAGATTCTGAAACTTTTAGGATTCAAAGAAAGACACACACAGTGAGAACTCTGGATCCCGCATGCAAGGGTATGGGGAGCGCTGTGGATCCCGCACACACGGTGTGTGAGATGTGCAACGTTCCCCCCTGCAAAGCTTCCCCTACTGCTGGTTCTGTTGAGGGAGAGGTCGTAGGCAGTATCTGCTGTAAGGCTGAAAGCACTGCTGTCAAATGGTGCTATTTTGGTAGCAGAAGCTTGGTTTCAGGGATACATTTCATGAACAAGAATAAGAGTTCCCGTGCATGTCTGGGAGCGTGGCTCAAGCCCCAGCCTCTCACAAGCTGTTCCTCACTTCTTGAACAGGGTAAGCGCTCACTCAGTCCCAGCGCCAGACGTCCCCAGTGTCTACACGCCATTCTTCCAGAAGCCCAGTTTTATTCGACATTGATGGCCATATGCTTCCCCAGAGCCTGGAAGCTCCCCAACCCTAGGGGCAGAATCCTCATGAGCAACCCAGTGCCTTTCAGCCCAGTCTTTGGGCTGGGAGGTGGAGGTTGCAGTGAGCCGACATCACACCATTGCACTCCAGCCTGGGTGACAGAGTGAGACTCAGTCTCAAAAAAACAACAAAAAAAAACAACCAAAAAAAAAGTACCCTCCAAAAAGGGTGTTGTCTTTCCCATTTCTGATGCCTGGGACTGTGGCAGCAATATTAGGTCAGGGGAACCAGCAGGTAGAGGGAAAAGAATGAGGAGGCAGGGTCTGGTCGTGATGACATTGTTGTCACTAAATTAGCAAGCCTGGAATTTCTTACCACTGGACTTCTTGTTTTGCAAGGTAGTATATTTCCTTATTGCTTAAACCACTGGGTTTGGGAAGGGGGACTTCTGTTGCTGGTGGTCCCAAGAAATTGGATAGAGTCCCTTTCCTCTGAAATAATATAACCTCTTTTACAGACTGGAGTACACACATGCACGCGCACACATTCATTCTGTCTTCCCCAATTTTCAAATGAAACTAACTCTTGGGTGAGAACTAACTTGGCCTCCCTCGTCCTCCAGACCCAAGCTCCTTGGAGCAGTGTGTGTGCTCTGTATTCCCTAAGTACCAACCCCATGCCCCAGCACTGTCAATCACTTCAAGGCCCAGTTCAAAATCCACTTACCACATGAAGTCTCCTATTTAACCCCCAGCTGCATCTTTCTAGAATTCTAACATGTAGCGTGCATCATCTCCAACTTTGTACATCTTGCCTGCTGATCCTCGTGTCCCCTCTGTGTGTCCATCCACCCCAGCCACACCGTTGATGTACAGCGACTGACTGGGCAGATGAGTGAGTGCAAGGCCCTACTGTCCTGCATCTGAAACCTGGAGTTTTCCTTTCCTTTTTCTTCCTTGTCTTCTTTCCTCATCTTCTCTGTAGAAGAGAAGACAAAAATTGAGATAAAAGAAATTCAGGCCGGGTGCAGTGGCTCACATCTGTAATTCCAGCACTTTGGGAGGCCAAGGCAGGTGGATCACTTGAGGCCAGGAGTTTGAACCCAGCCTGGCCAACGTGGTGAAATCTCATCTCTACTAAAAATAGAAAAATTAGCTGGGTGTAGTGGCGCATGCCTGTAATCTCAGCTACTTGGGAGGCTGAGGCAGGAGAATTGTTTGAATTCGGGAGGTGGAGGTTGTGGTGAGTTGAGATCACGCCACTGCACTCCAGCCTGGGCGACAAAGCAAGACTCTGTCTTAAAAAAAAAAAAAAAAGAAAGAAAGAAAGAAAATTCAGAGCTCCGACTCTGAAGGGAGAATACATATTTTTAAAGAAAGCCAACAATGACATGCCCTACTTGCTGGGAGCGACAGATAAGGGAAAGAATTCCAGTGGTACAGGAGAAGCAGCAGCTGGATGCTCCACAAACCACCTCCCAATTTTCCATCTCCCACTACACTGCCCAGATCTACTCTTGAAACTGGGGGGTGGGGCGGGGACATCCTTAAAGCAGAAGTCACAGTAGGAAACACAGCAGAGTCCAGCACGCAGCAGACAATCAAGAAATGTCAGGGAATGAGAGGGAACAGAGCATCCTGTGGTGAGGGCTTTGGGCTTGTTTCCTGAAGCTTTTTATTATTAAAACAAGATGAAACGTAGATCACACTGCGGCTTCGACTGTAATGAACCTCAGCTGAATGTGCCGACAGCAGGATATCTGATCTAATGTGGACTTTGAGGCTTTTTGAAATGAAAAAATCTTGGGATGCTTTTGTTTTTAAAATTTCTGTGGTTGTTCGCTAAATGGCAAAATAGGGGGCCACCAGCCAGACAGCTCCAGACCACCTACAGATAGTCTCAGGCCATCACGAAGGCCGAAACGCTAACAGCCATTCTTTTCTTCTGGGTGCACAGCCTGCGGCCATCCCCACCATGAGATGGTAGAAAGGGTGCATGCAAGGATCAGCACCCAGTGTAGAAACTGACTTGTACCTGGAAGGTATGCAATGTGATCCCAACAGGCTCATTCCAGATAGAAAAAATATGTCATCACTTCCATTAGTTAATATTAAACCGACACTAAGAACTTCTGCAAGATCTTTTATGTTACACAATACAGTTAAAAACTGTAGTAAATGTTCAGATATTTAAATGAGCACCAAACACTACAAAGTGCAACCAACATGGTTCTATTAAAAACTCTCTTTGACTATGGCATTCAAGGACAGCAATACAATCTTTTTTTTTTTTTTTTTTTTTTTAAACAAAGCAACTAATATAAAAATCTGCAAATGCCATATATTCATATCTAGGCTATTCTTCTCATATAGGCATGCCATTAGATAGACTTTCTTTCTATTCTTTCCTGAGGTATTTTTTTTGTGGTTTACTTTCATTGTACTGCTGGATGCATTATTTTTGATCATCCTTTCCTAAAATGATTTAAAGACCTGCAAATAATTTTATTGCATAGGACACTACTGATGACACAGAGAATGGGAGCTGCAAGTACGTGGCATTGGAACAAGCCTTACAAATATTGCATTTTAAGAATCTGTTACATACATTTTTTTAGTTTGTCTCTTTTAAAAAATTTGAAGTTATAGCTATGACTTAACTATGTACAGTGAAGCATTTTAGGAATGTTAAGAGATTAAAGAAGATGAATGATACAAAGAAAAGAAGCCACCATTCTTGCCAGCTATATACTGTATTCCTTCAAAAGCAACTATACATGCTGTCTTCAGTTCATAGTTAAATATTTCTACTAATCTGTTTTGGGAGAACAAATGTCTTTCAAGGTTTCAAGTTCCTCTACAAGCTTCTTGTTCTGGACTTCCAGCATTGCAACTCGGCTCTCCAGACATTTTACATATTCTTTCTTTCGACGTCGACATTCTTTGGCAGCTTCCCTGAAAAAAGCAGAAGCAAAGGGCAAACAAAGCATTTTTTTGCATGCTATTGACAAACAGGTCAAAGTAAGCTCGGTAAGTGTGATCACAGCTGCATTCCACATCCAGGAACAACATTCCCAATTCAATTTCAAACACTAATCCGAACTGGATTCTTAAGGGTCACACGTGTCCTTTCCACAAGTCCACATGGCAATAAGTAGGACTGCTGCATCTCCTGCCTTGATTAGAGTTCACAGTAAACAAGGTCCAAGTCAAAGACAGTTACTCTACTTTATGGCAATAAAGATCTTTGAGGGCCTTGAGTTCCTCAATGAGAGTCTTGTTTTGGTTTTCAAGCACAGCCACACGATTTTCAAGACATTTGACATATTCTTTCTTCTTCCTGCGACACTCCCGGGCAGCTTCCCTGGAACCAACACAAGGCAAATGACTACAGCAACAGCCTTCCAACACAATCCACAGTGGGTCAGTGCACTTCTGCCCCCCGAACTCAACAGCCAATCGATCCTAGGTAAGGACTGTACAAAGCCACATAACAAACATAACCAAGCACATGCTTTTTGTAAGATAACCATCAGACAACAGGAATGACTTGAGAACACAGTTTGCCCAGCATTCATCACAAATGGTGTTTTCTTAGGGCACACATTCCACTGGTAACAATGACCAGAACTGTTTTCAGTAAACTACAATAGGACCACATCCCCAAGTGGAATTTCTACAAAAACATTTATAGATCCTTTCAATTCTCTTAATTTTTTTGTCTCTCAAAAGGCACATACTCCAACATAGTAAGTTAATTTTATGCGATCAAAAATGATTATAAGAATCTTCAAAAACCTTAAATATCAACACTGGAGATTTTTAGTCTTCAAAACTAAATCTCAGTAAAACAAGATCAATTGTGACTGCAAGACACAGTTTATTGGCTAGAAAACACAACATGGATAAATCATAACAATAAACAAAAGATGTGCATTTTTATAAACCAAAATGAAATGGACAGTGCTTCTGAAAATTAAAGACGGGGGCTACAAAATACAACACTCAATAACTCAGACAATTTAAACCCACAAATGTGAGACCACCACAATTAAAATTATAAAAAAGAAGCTACTGAGTAACTCCGGGCATATTTCAAGACTGTTTCCTCATCACATGCATTTAATATCCAATATGTTGAATTTTAAAGCACTAATAAGCCCCAAATGAAGGAACAGACCAGTAGCCAAAGCAACAACACAAACAGATGAGTTGAGTTAGTCATTTTCATACATAACCCCACCAAAACAATAAGTAGAGCCAACATTTTCTCTTTTTCTTTTTTTCAGGGTGGGAGGGATGGCAACCACTTCCCTTAACTCCTCTGTAGAAGATACCCTTTGATTGGCCTCATTTTGGAGGATTCAATTCCAGAATAACTGCCTTTGAGGTAGATCACCCTTCATATCAAAAAAGCCTACACTGAAACATATATTATCATTCAAATAGGTTAACAAAAGCAGTGTTGAATGTCTAAACGCCAGTTTCTATAATGCCAATTAGTATCCTGAACCACATGTGATGTATACGTGATTTTTTTTTTTTTAAGATAGCTGACTCTCACTGACTGGATATCTGTGTTTTCACTGTGGAAGCAAGAGTCAGCAAAGAACCTTCAATCCAAATGAACTGCAGGAAAAGATCGACCCCCACTTCCTAGCCAGGAACAATGGACTCACCCTGTGAACGAACAAAGTTCTCAGACTTCTCAGCTGGTTAACAAAAAAAATTTAAAATGTAAAATTGAATTGAACGTTATAGTGACTAATTTAATCTAAATGATGCAATTGGAAAAGTTAAGAATAAATCCAAACACACATTTGCCACTTTGGGAACACAATTCAACTCTTTTCCACAAAGGAACTGAAATTCATTTATGAATACCAAGGTTTTCATGAGTAAATTATATTAAATTCTAGATCTAGAAGGAAGATAGTCCTTTTACAAAACAGGCTTACCATTAGATGAAAAATTTAAAGACCTAATAGTAGTGTTGTGGGTGTTTAATCTTTAACATTTTATTTACTAAGCTATTATAAATATTCATACTTCATATTTTACATTTGAGTGTGCATGTGTGTGTGTGCACGCACAGACACACATATTACTAGAGTCAAAATGTTCCAGGCACAAAGCTTTCCCCGATCATATCAGTAGATGGTACATTCCTAAGTACTCCTCAGCCATGGAAAACACCTGTTTCTTCTATTAATAGTGAGCTCAGTTTTCAGGCTTGCATGTGTCTGAGTATATCCTCAGCACGGAGAGGAAATGCAAGGCAAAGAAGAAACTCTGACAAGGCTGGAAAGAAATAAAAACTGTTGCTGGATTGGCAGAAATGCAATATAATTAAATATCGAATATAGATACCAAACAAAGAATAAAAAGAGAATATGTAAGAGATCTATCTGTGAAAGACTAAAGCCTACACACTTTGCCAGGAAGTGAAATCTGCAGGTTATCATGGGGTATTTTCGGGGTGCCCGATGCTGGGATAGAGGACAGGCACTAGAATAAAGACTGCCTGGTTGCCCTGGTTCTGCCCAGTTTGGGCCATGTGATCTTGACCAACTGTAACATCTCTGAACTTCTGGTCCTCATCCGTAAACTGGGCATAATAATCACCTACTCTCATGTAAGCATTAAAGACACAGTAGAACAAAGCACTGAAAACCTGCTAAACAGGATAATGAGCAACCTAACAGCCAGGTATCATCTGCTTTTCTCTTGTCTTCTCTG
Organism: Papio anubis; assembly: GCF_008728515.1. NCBI lineage: Eukaryota > Metazoa > Chordata > Mammalia > Primates > Cercopithecidae > Papio > Papio anubis. The sequence goes on from NC_044986.1 coordinate 91,406,628, forward strand.
AAACTGAGATTTAGAAAGCGAAAATAAACCTTTCTCAGAATCCCATACAGCTAGGGACTAAAGACCTATTTCTGGCCAATGAAATGTAGGTGAAAGTTGCTGGGAGGGTCTTCCAGGAAATGTTTGCAGTTGAGCCAGACCTCAGCTAGCCCCAATTTTTGGCTCTAGCCCTTCTTCCTTCTTCCTGTCTGAGGCAATGGCTAGAGGTTCAGCAGCCACGCTGTGATCATGAGAATGAATGATACATGCTGAAGATGACACAGCCGGGAGCGGGAGCCTGGACCCTTGATAACAAACACTGCTGAGCCTCTGTCCTGGCTGCACACAATGAGGACATTATTTGACACTTAGGACTAAGGTGACAAGACTACTGGGAAACTCTAAGACAATTCTGTTCCTTTTGAAAATCAGATTAATTTGCACCATTATCCATAATAAAAACTAAACCAAGAAATAATATACAAGTTAAATAAAATTTTATGTTTTAAATAGCATTTTATAATATGTTGCTTAAAAAATAAAATTACAGAGTTATGGAGCAAGAAAAAGTGAGAGAAAATGACAGCTGACTGGAAGTACATAGACTATAATAGGAGGTATCCTAAGTGATTAGAGCCATGGATGATTTTAATTCTTTTTGTTAGTTTGTATTTGCACTTGACTAGAATTTATCATATTAAATATGTATTTCAGTGTAATAGAGGAAAAAAGTTACAAAATAGACAAAAGGAAACTACATGTAGAAAATGTCAAAAAGAAATGCTTCACTTACACTTCAATTTATTTTGCTCAGAGAAGCTAAAAAATTCGACTTATCTACTTCACAAAGCAAACACTAAATACAAAATAGCTCTTTGTTTCTCATGAAGTCCTCTGATCATTATTAAAAAAATTACTGTATCTTTTGAACACTACCCTTACAACATAGGGATGTAATTCCTGATGATGAAATAGTTAACGGCCAGGAATTCTGACTAGAAGACAAACTAATAACACACACAGAGCACAAACCTACATGAAATGCCACATAACATGTAACTTGGGACAAACAGCTTATGAAAACTGTAATCTTCTTCTTTTTTTTTAAGACTGAGTCTCACTCTGTCACCCAGGATGCAGTCCAGTGGCCCGATCTTGGCTCACTGCAAGCTCCGCCTTCCGGGTTCAAGTGATTCTCCTGCCTCAGCCTCCCAAGTAGCTGGGATTACAGGCGCACACTACCACACCCAGCTAATTTTTGTATTTTTAGTAGAGACGGGGTTTCACCATGTTGGCCAGGATGGTCTCGATCTTTTGACCTTGTGATCTGCCCGCCTCAGCCTCCCAAAGTGCTGGGATTACAGGCGTGAGCCACCACGCCTGGCTGAAAACTGGAATTTATTTTTATTACTTATTAATATATTATTGTTATTTATTAATATTTATTATTATTATTATTATTATTATTATTATTTTAGATGGAGTCTCACTCTGTCGCCCAGGCTGGAGTGCAGTGGCGCGATCTCGGCTCACTGCAAGCTCCACCTCCCAGGTTCACGCCATTCTCCTGCTTCAGCCTCCCAAATAGCTGGGACTACAGGTGCCCGCCACCACACCCAGCTAATTTTTTTGTATTTTTTAGTAGAGACGGGGTTTCACTGTTAGCCAGGATGGTCTCTATCTCCTGACCTCGTGATCCACCTGCCTCAGCCTCCCAAAGTGCTGGGATTACAGGCGTGAGCCACCGCACCCAGCGAAAATTGTAATTTTTAAAAAGTGTTCTAGAAGTTACCGATTCCCTGTGAAACATCTCACCTGTTTTTCATTAGCCTCAGCTCTCGTTTGCGTGTTGCTTCTTCTGCCAGCTGCTGGGGACTGTGCAAACTTCCGGGTGATGCAGCCATCACCACTCCCTGTGGCAAAGCAGCAGTAGGAGCTCGGATCTGGTAAGTTGGCATGTCACCAGTGGCAGCTGCAGTAAAACAAAATATTTCGAGCTTATATAAAGATTTCACAATTTGGCATTTTACATAAAACTGATCTGGAAACGGTATGCTTTTGACATCTCATAAGAGGTGATCTTGTAATGTTTAAGATAATTATTCTGAGCATTATAGCAATCTCAAGTATTAAAGATCTTCTTCAGCACTTAGAACAATGATATTCAGCACGCTCTAAATATTTAAGGAGAAAAGTGTCCTAATGCATTTTAGACAGGTTTTTATCAAATGCAAAAGCTCACAGGTGCTCATTTAGCTTAAAATCAGTGGTGTGCTAATAAATATTTAATAAACAGTCCTCAGGGGAAAACAATGAAAAAGCCCTGATGTGTAGTGTTCCGATAATTCTCATGGTGTAAATACTTCCACCATGGCCAATTTCAAGCTGCCAAGGTGACTTTGCTGATCATAGAGTTGGAAAGACACACACGTGGTAAGCACACAGCATACAGACAAAACAGATGCCAATACCCACAGAGCACAGAGAAAATACTTAGAAATTATGAGTTTTGAGTACTAATGTTTTAAATGTGTAAATAAATAAATAAAATGTGTGCATACACACACTTAATTTTTAATAATCGCTGTTTTACAACCAGCTCACAAAGGTACTGACATTTTCTTTTCTTTTTTTTTTTTTGAGACGGAGTCTCGCTCTGTTGCCCAGGTTGGAGTGCAGTGGCGCAATCTCAGCTCACTGCAAGCTCCACCTCCAGGGTTCACGCCATTCTCCTGCCTCAGCCTCCCAATTAGCTGGGACTACAGGTGCCCACCACCACGCCCGGCTAATTTTTTGTATTTTTAGTAGAGATGGGATTTCACCGTGTTGGCCAGGATGGTCTCAATCTCCTGACCTCATGATCCTCCCACCTCGGCCTCCCAAAGTGTTGGGATTACAGGCGTGAGCCACCACGCCCGGCTTTTTTTTTTAGACAGTCTCACTCAGTGGCTCCAGGCTGGAGTGCAGTGGTGTAATCTTGGCTCACTGTAACCTCCGCCTCCCCTGTACAAGTGATTCTTGTATCTCAGCCTCCCAAGTAGCTGGGATTATAGGTGTGCACCACCATGCCTGGCTAATTTTGTATTTTTAGTAGAGATCCTGTTTTGCCATGTTGGCCAGGCTGGTCTTGAACTCATGACCTAAAGTGATCCACCTGCCTCAGCCTTGCAAAGTGTTGGGATTACAGGCGTGAGCCACCACGCCTGGCCTGAAAATTTAACAATAGGCTCTAACAAGCCAGCAGGAGCTGACTGTAGCACACCACTGCAAACATTTCCATGAAGCAGAATATCTCCATCCTGTGAATGTTTCAGTTTAGAGATTTTCCTATACTCCATATCATGCCTGAAACAGTCACTGAATGTCTTTAAGTGCAATTCTCATTACTAGAAAATGATTGAAGCACTGGAAAGAATTGAGCTCACTGCAGTTTCAGTAAAAACAACAACAACAACAACAACAACAACAACAAAAACCCAGCAAAGCTCCACTGAAACCTAGTTTCTCTGGGGAAAGATAATTTTTGTCTTTCTTAGGTTTCCTAGGAAAAATAATACATTTGTAAATATTCATTTAAAAGTATTGTCTAAGCATAGTATAACCATACAGTTAAAAGACAGGGTTTGGCCGGGCGCGGTGGCTCAAGCCTGTAATCCCAGCACTTTGAGAGGCCGAGACGGGCGGATCACGAGGTCAGGAGATTGAGACCATCCTGGCGAACACGGTGAAACCCCGTCTCTACTAAAAAATACAAAAAACTAGCCGGGCGAGGTGGCGGGCGCCTGTGGTCCCAGCTACTCGGGAGGCTGAGGCAGGAGAATGGCGTAAGCCCAGGACGCAGAGCTTGCAGTGAGCCGAGATCGCGCCACTGCACTCCAGCCTGGGCGACACAGCGAGACTCTGTCTCAAAAAAAAAAAAAAAAAAGACAGGGTTTAATATTTACTTAGTATTCAGATAAAATACTAAAAGTAAGTTCTCAAAGTTTCCTAATTTATATTCAAAATTTGTCTACTGCAAGAAACATAGCTTCCTAGAAAAGACAGATGGATTCGAGTGATAAAACGTTTCTACCACCAACGCTTCAACATTGAAACGTATGGTCCAGAGTTAGTTTGTCACTCTGATAAGACATTACAAAATATATGCTCTCTCAAAGCTAACTGCAAGAAAAAAGATTTCTTAAAAAGTTATCAAATTCTATTAACAATTGTCTGAACTAAATTACAATCAAAAGAGGAAAATACAGCATTTCTATATTTCATGGAAATGTTTTATACCCATTGAATAAGAAGTGAAATGTTACCCATGGGAGACAAATACTTTGTCAGCTAAATAGGATATTATCACTGAAACTTTGTTTAAAACAGTTAAACAAAGATTAACTGATTTATGTGCTTCTATTTGGGTATATGCCGGATTTTTGCCTTCTAAGGCTTGAGAATTAGGTGAAAGAATACAACAGTTAAAAACGTGGCTTTCAAGGAAGCTCACTTAAAGATTTTCATAGAATTAATAAAAATATCATTTATAAGGTTGTACTGCCTTTTCCTTCTACATGTAATTTTAAAACATTGGTGATAGGTAATAATTCTTCTTTTTTTTGAGACGGAGTTTTGCTGACTCCAGGCTGGAGCGCAGTGGTGCGATCTTGGCTCACTGCAACCTCCTACTCCCTGGTTCAAGTGATTATCTTGCCTCAGCCTCCCGAGTAGCTGGGATTACAGGCACACGCCATCATGCCCAGCTAATTTTTGTATTTTTAGTAGAGACGGGGTTTCACCAGGTTGGCCAGGATGGTCTCCATCTCCTGACCTTGTGATCCGCCTGCCTCGGCCTCCCAAAGTGCTGGAATTACAGGCGTGAGCCACCACGCCCGGCCTAATTGTGACTAATGATCACCAGCATATGAATAAACTTGAGAAAAGTCCTAAATTTGTTTTTGTGACTATTCAAAATAATGCATACACAGACAACTCAATGAGTCGTACAAAACTGTATAGCTCTGAGATAGTTAAGAAAGTCACGTTAAGCCAGTTATAAACTAACTTAACAGATTGTTTAAAGTATCTTCATCGTATTGTCAGAGGAGATGGAGTGGAGCAGAGAATAACATAGTTCTCCTCTTTTCTCTCTTCACCCACATCCAGGGAAGAAGGTTATGGGGTAATAAAGGCTGAAACAATGGAACAGCTGGTGGCCACCTAGGCCTTCTAAAATTGGAACAATAGCCAGTGACGAATGAGAAGTTTACATGACACCAGGCCGGGCGCGGTGGCTCAAGCCTGTAATCCCAGCACTTTGGGAGGCCGAGACGGGCGGATCACGAGGTCAGGAGATCGAGACCATCCTGGCTAACACGGTGAAACCCCGTCTCTACTAAATATACAAAAAACTAGCCGGGCGCGGTGGCGGGCGCCTGTAGTCCCAACTACTCAGGAGGCTGAGGCAGGAGAATGGCGTGAACCCGGGAGGCGGAGCTTGCAGTGAGCTGAGATCCGGCCACTGCACTCCAGCCTGGGCGGCAGAGCGAGACTCCGTCTCAAAAAAAAAAAAAAAAAGAAAAAAAGAAAAAAAAAAAAAGAGAAGTTTACATGACACCAGGTTGACACGTGCAGGCAGCATGGATAGGGACCTTGGTCTAGGATCGTTCTTTCCAAACACTGCTCACACAGAGGTGCAGTAAAAGTAATAGGTAGAGAGGGGCTCATTACACTCTAGTTCTGTAGACGTTTGCTGTTTTCTTGTAATATGAAGTTAGAGCAGGATGGTTCCATGATATACAAAAGCTAGTTTAAAAAAAAAAACAAACTTTTTTTTTTTTTGAGACGGAATCTTGCTCTGCTGCCCAGGGTAGAGTGCAGTGGCACGATCTTGGCTCACTGCAACTTCCGCCTCACAGGTTCAAGCAAAATATCCTGCCTCAGCCTTCCGAGTAGCTGGGATTACAGATGCCTGCCACCCCACCCGGCTAATTTTTGTATTTTTAGTAGAGATGAGATTTCACCATTTTGGCCAGGATGGTCTCGAACTCCTGACCTCGTGATCTACCCACCTTGGCCTCCCAAAGTGCCAAGATCAGAGGCGTGAGCCACTGCGCTCGGCCACAAAAAACTTTTTTTTTTTTTTTAAAAAAAGGGTGGGTCACAGGTGACCCTGCATTAGTCACAGGTGAAAAATGCAGTTCAAGGGCAGACATGGTGGCTTACACCTATAATCCCAGCATTTTGGAAGGCCAAGGTGGGAGGTTCACTTGAGTCCAGGAGTTCAAGACCAGCCTGGGCAACATGGAGAAACCCGATCTCTACAAGAAATACAAAAATTAACCAGGTGTGGTGACATGCGTCTGTGGTTCCAGGGCCTCAGGTGGGAAGATCATGTGAGCCCAGGAGGTTGAGGCTGCAGTAAGCCGTGACTATGCTACTTCACTCCAGCCTGGGCGACAGAGTAAGACCCTGTCTCAGGAAAAAAAGAAAAAAAAGGAAAAAAGAAAAGAAAAAAGGAAGTTCATTCATTGGCCTTGTATTTATCAGAAATGATTCTCAACAACTCTTGCCTGTTTCCAGAAGCAACAACCACCCTCAAGGGACCAAATTTGGCACCATGAAAGATAATGGCAATTCCAAACTAAGAATTCTTAAAAACATTTTGAGCAATAGCTCAGAAAAAAATACCACTTTAAAATAACTTGGAAGGGGATGATATATTCAGATGTATTAGTTCTGAGATGTTAGGTGACTGGGTTTTATTATAATTTTTCAGAGGTATCATATATTCCTTTTACTTCCCTCAATAAAATAAAAATGACAGTGCATTAGTTCAAGCCAGAAACAGGAATTAGTATAAATTAGTAGGAATTTGCATAAATTTCTATAATATCCCAACGGATCTATATAGTGGTATACTTCTAATGGTCAATGGACAAATTCCATATACTCAAATATAATCTTATTAGTAAAGTACATTTTAACAGATATAGGCAAAGACAGCTGTGCACAGTGGCTCATGCCTGTAATCCCAGCTCCTTCAGAGGCTGAGGCATGAGGATCACTTGAGCCCAAGAGTTCAAGTCCAGCCTGGGCAACATAGCAAGACCCTGTCTCCTAAAAAAATAAAGATACAAAGAAAATCTCTTGTTTTGAAAAAATCTAAATGTCACAAGTTTTAGTTTTAAAACAAGTTATAAAAAATATTTATCTTAGTTAGCTTCAAATTTCCAATAATATGAACTCAGTGGAAATTTAAAGCAGATAAGATACCAAGGATCACAGTTCAAAGACCATCCTGCGTTCTCTGATGACACACTGCTATTCCTGTACTCTTATAAAGGCCACTTCCTGTCCCATTTAACTACTGAAAGTGTCCAAATTATTTTTATTCTAGAATTTTCATATTCTGAAAATATATGGGTTATCAGTGGGGAACTAACAATCATGATTGAAGAAAGACTGTAAGATATTTATACACTAACTTTATTCTCAGGAAAGCAAAAACTTTAAGACAAATCAGGGATAGTATCTTTTTAACCCCAGAATCCCCTAGAATCTAGCACAGTACTTGGCATATAATGGGTGTTTCATGAGTTTATGTGTGCTGTATCAAGTAAAATTTGAACTTCCTGGGGTTTTGCACAAGGCTGCTGTCATTTGGAATGCTTAAAATAAGCAGTCTTTCTTATAAACTTACATTATTATAGCTAAACCTTTACCTCTAAGACATGGAAAGTCCTACAAGATGCGATGTGTCTCTTCAAAGTGGCCTTTCTTGATAAAAGGCATTATTTCTTAAATCTTACTTAGATGCACTTTAGATAAGTCTAACATAGCATTTTAAAACCAAAGGCGTTCTCATTATGACGTGTTTCCATCTAGCTCCTGACATGAAAGCATTTAAAAAATTTTTTTTTAGGTTCAGTATCAAATATTTCATGGGAAAAGAAAATTCCTAGAACTCTCAGTTTTGGTCATTAACTTCATACCTCTCTTTGCAAGCTTTAAACACGGTACAGCAGAAAAAGCATGGGGTTTGGAGTCTGGGTTCTAGTCCAGCTCTGCCACTTACCAGCCATGTGACTTGGGGCAAGTTCAGTTTCCTCATCTGTAAAATGGGGATACAGTATCTCATTTAGTACTCACAATAAACCCTATAATGTATGTCAAAGTGTCTAGCACAGTGCCTGGCACATGGCAGGCACTCCACAAATGTTAGTTCCCTTCCTCTTCCCCTCCTTAAGTTCTGAAAGACAATGTTCCAAATTATGCTTACAATGTATATTAGTTAAAACGCATATAACATCCATAAACCCATTTCCCCCTGGAATTTCCCTTCTAACAAACCCAAGGAATCAAAATTTATGGCTCTTATTCCTTATTTTATTAAAGAATATGCCTATTAAAAACTTATAAAATTATATATCATTATATTCCTTTAGAGAATATATTATTAAAGATAATGTAAGATGTCCTTTTCTTTTTTTTTTTTTTGAGACGGAGTCTCGCTCTGTCGCCCGGGCTGGAGTGCAGTGGCCGGATCTCAGCTCACTGCAAGCTCCGCCTCCGGGGTTTACGCCATTCTCCTGCCTCAGCCTCCCAAGTAACTGGGATTACAGGCGCCCGCCATCTCGCCCGGCTAGTTTTTTGTATTTTTTAGTAGAGACGGGGTTTCACCATGTTCGCCAGGATGGTCTCGATCTCCTGACCTCATGATCCACCCGTCTCGGCCTCCCAAAGTGCTGGGATTACAGGCTTGAGCCACCGCACCCGGCCAAGATGTCCTTTTCAATGTATGCAATCATTTATAATAGAACCTCGAATGGCCAAAGATATACTCTCATCAGACTGGAAAGAAGAAAACTGAAAAAAAACCTCAAGTGAGAGTAGGAAACAAAGAAATAAATAAGAAACCCAGCCAAGTACCTATGTTGGTAAATTCCAAAGTGAAATGATTTCTCAGCACTCCAAATGATGGTGATTTTATTCCATTGTTTATTTATTAAGATGTCTGTAGTACTGAGCACAAAGACTGAATAAAAAACATTTTCGTATAGAGAGTTCCTGCTTTCATGCGCCATTTCACAGCATGGCACTAATCCTAAATACACCTTTAAGTAAGCAGCAGAGGTTAACTTAGATGTCACACTTCTAAGTCGGGGGCTTCTATCCCTAGCTCTGGTAAGCTGCTGACATCATCACCACTGCTGTGGTTCTCTTCCTCCCTACCACCACCTGCTCCTAATACCCAGATCCTACATTTCCGTGCCTGGTGTCCCACACTGCCAAAAACGTTCCCTTCTCCGTGAAAAATTAAATCCTACATAAAAATAGCTATTTAAGCACTGATCATTTTCAAATTTGCTACAATCACTGTAACACATAGACCGCATAGATAACTCACCAAAATCTTTTCAGCTTTGAGGTGTAATTGACAAAAATTGTATATACTCCAAGTGTACAATGTGATGCTTTCACATATGCACACATTATGAAATTACTATCACAGTCCAGCTAAGTAAGTTATACACAAAGGACCTTTTAAAGTTGTTTAGTATGTGAAAATCTATGAGTCAGTCTATAAAAAAGATGGGAAATTATGAACACTGAAATTTAATGTTCCATATAATAGCAAATATATGCTCTGTTGTTCTCTAAGAGTAATAAAATTCAATTTTAGGCTATACAAAATTCAATTTTAGGCTGGCTGTGGTGGCTCATGCCTTTAATCCCAGCACTTTGGGAGGCTGAAGCAGGTGGATCCCTTGAGGTCAGGAGCTCAAGACCAGCCTGACCAAATGGTGAAACCCTGTCTCTACTAAAAATGCAAAATTAGCCAGGTGTGGTGGTGGGCGCTTGTAATCTCAGCTACTTGGGAGGCTGAGGCAGAAGAATCACTTGAACCTGGGAGGCAGAGGTTGCAGTGAGCCAAGATCACGCCACTGTACTCCAGCCTGGGCAACAAGAGTGAAACTCTGTCTTTAAAAAAAAAAAAAGCCATTTTAATGACTTAAAATGATGCTAACCTAACCTCATTTTATATGTTTTATAAGCAGTGTGTAGCAGCATGTACTCACATGACACTGCATTCGTGTGTCAATGTCAGGTGAGTTTTGAGGAGTCACATTAATATGCTATGAACAGAACCCGAGGATTCTGAAGACTCGAACAGGTTCACTACTTGCTAGCTTTGTGAAATTGGAAGTCATTTACCCAGTCTGACCCGGGTGTAGCTGGGCATGTATCAGTGAGAATGCCTGTAAACTGCCTTTTTTAGCATTTGAACATGGTTTCCTAGTGAGGCCTACTTGATCCCTTAACCTGTATGTCCAGATGTCTCTGTGTCACTCACAATCTGATAGTTTCTTTGACAGCACTTGCTACAGTTTGTATTCATGTTTATTTGTAACATTAAGTGATTTTTTTAAAGTTTACATAAATGCAAAGTATAATTATTTTATTAGAATATAAATGAATATATTTGCCTAATATATTCATACAGGCAAATAAAACAGAGCAAAGTGAAATAAATATTCCAAATTACATTTCATTATACATTTTTCAAAAGTAGTAGGAAAATGAGTAATTTCCAATTTCACCCTGCTGATTTGGTTTACTGAATCTTAAGGTAGATAAATGCCTTGTTATTTCCACTTCCAAAGTGATTATAACTTGCTCAGCTACCAACTTCAAGAAGCTGTCACAATCTAAATGAAATTATTCTTTTTTGTTGTTGTTGCGATGGAGTCTCGCTCTGTCACCCAGGCTGGAGTGCAATGGCACGATCTCAGCTCACTGCAACCTCCATCTTCCGGGTTCAAGCGATTCTTCCACCTCAGCCTCCCGAGTAGCTGGGATTACAGGCACGTGCCACCATGCCTGGCTAATTTTTGTATTTTTATGGAGATGGGGTTTCATCATGTTGGCCAGGCTGGTCTTGAACTCCTGACTTCAGGTGATCTGCCCGCCTCGGCCTCCCAAAGTGCTGGGATTACAGGTGTGAGCCACCATGCCGGGCCTCCAAATTATTATTTTATGTAAATATTTCTAAGCAAAAATAATTGCTAATAGCCTCCTTTCGCAAAGATGATATATATCCTTATTCTCATGCATCAAATATTAACTAAGACACTCATTTTCCAAATTTGTTGGAAAGTTTGTTTTTAACAATTCAGAAATCCAGCCAGAATGCAACGTGAGACTCAGAGTCTAAAAGATAGGAAATTATGCTAACAGAATCAGTTTATGAATAAAACAAAAGGCAATTTCTAATAAAAATGTAACTTATGCCCCACAAAGTCAATAACATAATCCCATAAACTATAGTCAGTTATTTATTTATTTATTTTGAGATAGAGTCTTGCTCTGTTGCCCAGGCTGGAGTGCAGTGGCACAATCTCGGCTCATTGCAATCTCTGCCTCCCGGGTTCAAGTCATTCTCTTGCCTCAGCTTCCTGAGTAGCTGGGATTATAGATGCGTGCCACACCTGGCTAATTTTTGTATTTTTAGTAGAGACGGAGTTTCACCATGTTGGTCAGCCTGGTCTCGAACTCCTGAGCTTGTGATCCGCCCGCCTCAGCCTCCCAAAGTGCTGGGTTTACAGGCGTGAGCCACCGCGCCCAGTCATTTACTTTTTATATTTCATTTCATGATCCTGTAAGTAAATGCTAATATCTTTTCTAGGCCAGCCATTAGTGCTAGGAGCCTGATTTCGGTCTAGATTAGAGTTTTTCAAACTGTAAGCTGTAGACCATTAACGGGTCATAAAGTAAATGTCATGGGTCAAGAAAAGCATTTTAAAAAAAGGACAGAAAAGGAATTATGGGTACATCACATTTTGTTAAGGATAAGAATTATGTCTGAAATATGTTTTATATAAATGTAGGGTACACACACACACATAGGTCCACTTTGTCGTGATATAATGTGGGTCATGGTTGAAAAGTTTGCAAGCCACTAATCTAGCTCAATCTACTTGGTCTGCCGATCCACAGGGTTACCCCAGAACTGAGAACCCAGAGGTATGGTTCCTAAAGCTACTCTACTACACCTTCAAAAAAGTTCCTTAACCCTGTGCTCTTTTGGCTTTAAAAAATAAAGTAAAATGAGGCCAGGCGCGGTGGCTGATGCCTGTAATCCCAGCACTTTGGGAGGCCGAGGCGGGCAGATCACGAGGTCAGGAGATCGAGACCATCCTGGCCAACACGGCGAAACTCCGTCTCTACTAAAATACAAAAAAAAAAAAAAAATTAGCCAGGCGTTGTGGCGGGCACCTGTAGTCCCAGCTACTCGGGAGGCTGAGGCAGGAGAATGGCGTGAACCCGGGATGTGGAGCTTGCAGTGAGCTGACATCGTGCCACTGCACTCCAGCCTGGGCAATAGAGCGAGACTCTGTCTCATAAATAAATAAAAATGAAATAAAACTTATTACTCATTTTTCAAGTAGCACTGATTCTGTAAGAATTGACCAGATTTAAAAAATATGATTTCCAAAGGCAAAATCAGGTCTTTTGAAAAAGTGTTCTGTTGTTTGACATGTTAAAGTTTCAGCATTTTGATAAGTTTAAATTCGAAAGGGAAATTCAATCATGTGTAGCATTATTGGTAAAACTGTGAAAAAAACTTTCAAGGATGTTATGTTCATTCTGTAAAAACAAATGTCAAAAATGTTTATCTATTTATAAATAGTGGTTAGAAGTACACAGCGTTGCCGAGGCGGGCGGGTGGATCACGAGATCAGGAAATCGAGACCATCCTGGCTAACACGGTGAAACTCTGTCTCTACTAAAAATACAAAAAATCAGCCAGGCGCGGTGGCAGGCGCCTGTAGACCCAGCTACTCACGAGGCTGAGGCAGGAGAATGGCGTGAACCCGGGAGGCGGAGCTTGTAGTGAGCCGAGATCGCAGCACTGCACTCCAGGCTGGACGACAGAGCGAGATTCCGGCTCAAAAAAAAAAAAAAAAAAAAAAAAAGTACACAGCGTTTTCACATCATTTTATTTATTTTTTGTTATGAGTCATGCTTAGACAAGTCAAAAGGGGAATAGGAATGAAAGGCCTGGTAAAGAAAGATATAAACCAATAATTTTTAGAAAATAAATATATGTACAAAAGTGCCTTCTGGTTCTAAGAATCATATGACATGCAGTGTTTGAGATGTTCATCTATATCTTAAAATAAATTCATCATTTGAGTTCTGCAGTCTATAGCATCTCTAGAACTTCACAAACCTTCTTTGAGAAAAAAAAAATAGCTCCTCAAGACAGTTTTAAAAACAATGTAATACAGGTTTTACTTACTCAAGACAATCCAGTGTTCCTATCCAGAAAGAGGGCTGAGACCCATTAACTTCGAAGAGCTAAATTGTAGTGAAGTTGTTTAAAACCATCCACTCTTTCTTAATTCAACTGCAAATTCAGTATTGTATTACAAACAAGACCACTCAATAAACAACGCTGCAAGCACACAAAGGTTATTAGTAACTAAGTCTTTCGAAATCACTATCTGTTACTGAGAAAAGCAAACCTAGTGAAAAATAACCCATTACAAATTTAAATACCAGAGGCTGGGAGATTAAGTAAAAGACAAGCACTTCCCTGACTGAACACTAGAGAGCGCTCTGAATCGCAAGTTCCTATAGATGGACTAAGAGTAAAGAATCCGCCAGCTTATACATACATCGTCCATTTCTCACCAGGCGCGTGCAGGGACGGCCTCAGTAGGAGGCTCGATCTTACCACTAAGCTGGCCAGACAACTCCCGAGTTCTGTTCATGCATTACAGTTTCGTGACGTGTCTCCCTCTTCAAGCAGATACCCACTTCAAAAGAAATGTTAAAGTAGGGCTAACAAGAAAAGCTATTCAGTCTAAAAGGGAGCTTGGAGGCAGAGGCAGTGGTGAGCCAGTTAACTCTAAATCTGTCAGCAGCATTTTACAAAACAGAAAGGAACTGACTAAATCACAACATGACTCGGAACTGACGTCAATGTGCAGCTCGCTTGGAGTTTAACTTTTCCACTTCCCCTGCTGAAACACGATTCCAGGAAATGTAATGACATCAGCCCTTTGAACTCAATTAGCTGAACAGACCATTTTAAATACAGGAGGAAAGAAACAAGTAGGCACATAAACATCCATAACACGCGGGTTTTTCCTATTCTGTTTGGAGCTGCATTTGCCCACAGTAACGAAATCAGAACGTGAACAGTATATACTGTATGTTTAACCTGCGGCTAGATTGAATTTGCAACAGGTTGCAGATGAAGTAACAGCTTATTTTAGTAGGGCAGAATGGTATGCACATGAAAGAGAGACACAGAGATGCAGGGGAGGAAGAGAAGGGAGAGAAGAGGGGAGGAAGGGAGGAGGGGAAGGGGGGAAAGGGGGAAGGGGGAGGAGGGGAGGGAGGACAGAGGGAGGAAGAGAGGATTAGTGCCTCAGTCAAGCAAGCAATAGAATATTGAGCAAAGAAACAATCACACTAAGATGCCCAAACAAAGTGAGCTGAATATATATAGATGTGTATTTCATAAAAGTCTTAAACCTAAGTGACTAGGAGAGTAACACTTTCTGAAACACTCAGATGTTCCTGAATACTTCCTAAACTTCAAAACAATCTGCAGAATTAACTGAAACCCCTCTTTAACATTCTTACCTGTGTCATCTCCAGTTACAGCCATAATGGGCTTCTGCAGACAGAACTGTCTTGTTTCCTCTACCACAGTTCAACATAAAGTGTTCCAAATTAGCAAGCATGTGCAGGATAAGCAGGAGGACTGACATCACAATGACATCACTAGCCTATCACTGCCATCAATTTGCTTTGTCACAGGCGAGCTCACTGAAACCCCAGCCCTATAAAAACTCTTCCTGTAATAAACCATCTTAATGCTCTTGTTTCTCATTTTTACATAGAAATCTGTTTGAGGTGGGCTCTGGCATAATAATAATAATAATGTTTCTTTTAGCACTAAAAGTTACATGATTGTATCTTACAGGGCTACTTCTTTATTATTGTTGTGTCCAAGGTTTCTAGGTAAACATAGTGAGAATAAACGCTATATATTTTCCTAACTTATAGGAGGAAAAAAACACTTGGAGATTTACACTTTGGGGATAAAAAAAAAAAAACAAAAACAAACATTGATTATCAGGAAAGAAATACCGTATTCCATAGTCACTTCTAAATTCACCAAGAAATATCCAGCCGCCTGTGTTTACTTAACACATTTTTATTTGCTGAGCTATTTGCTACACCATCAAAAAATCCAACTCTTCCTAAGGTGATACAGAATTTGCTACTTTCACTTGAAGGGAGTAGATAATGAAATTTTTAAAATTCACTGTGCCAATGGAGCAAGTATTATGTAGTATTCCCCCATAACTACTAGACTGAATCACATGAACTTGCTGATATTTGACCTTTTGGCCCACAAAAATAGCAGTTTCATGTTGATTCAACCTAATACATTGTTTTACCAGATTAAACCAAACTGAAAAGACTTTTGTGATTTTTTAAAATTCATAAATAAATCAAAATTACTATTTATACATTTTTTTAAAAATGTCAAATTTTATTTGGATCACTTAATGAAGGCTCAGCACATAGTAAGCTGGATCATTATAGAAAATTCAGTGATTATAAGGTTAGACACAAAAATGGGCAAATGTTCAACCGTAGAACAGACCATAGCCTGGAAAAAAATTATTGGCATTTCCACTGCAAAAAAATAAGTGACATGCCACTGAGACCTTTTGTCTTTTTTTTTGAGACAAAGTCTCGCTATTCTCCCCCAGGCTGGAGTGCAAAGGTGCGGTCTTGGCTCACTGCAACCTCCGCCTCCCGGGTTCAAATGATTCTCCTGCCTCAGCCTCCCGAGTAGCTGGGATTACAGGTGCCCACCACGGCTGGCTAATTTTTGTATTTTTAGTAGAGACGGGGTTTCACCACGTTAGCCAGGCTGGTCTCGAACTCCTTACTTCAGGTGATCTGCCCACCTCAGCCTCCCAAAGTGCTGGGATTACAGGCGTGAGACACGGCGCCTGGCCGACCTTTTGTTTTTATCAGTGAGTTGTACAAAGCCCTTTCCCCTTGTACCATTGGAATTCAACCCAACCTTATGTCAATGAAAGGACATCCCACCACATTTTAGCTGTATTTAATTTAATCATCTTCCAGTAAGGACTGTACACCTCAGATGCTCAGGAGGTAAAGTTTCAGGGGGTGTCCACATTTCTAGTAATTCTCCAGGATACCTGACAAGGGGGCTAGGGTTTCAATTCAGCTGAAGATATACTGGCTGAGTAAGAAAGCCTGGATGGTCACCTAGACCTAGATATCAACCCCAATATGGGGCTCCAGCAGGGACTCTTTGCTGTCCCAGCCACACCTGAGGGTTTGGGCCCAAGAATGCTTAGGAAATTTTATTTCAAATTTCAGAAAATCAGTAAAAAATTGATTTTTACGTCAGCATTCCTTTAAATTGGCACATAGATGCTCAATAAATACTGGTGTGAAAAAAAAGTCAAGGAAGGAAAGAAAGAAGGGAAATGGGTTGTTTAGTTGATTACTGCTCTTAGTAAAGTTTTAATATATTCCCTGGACCAGTTAATCTCACATGGAAGAAATCACACATGGAACAAATCACATTTTCAGAGGAAGAATATTTCACTTTCATTTGGTAAATGCTTACTGAATTATCACATGCCAAGGTCTGTGCTAGGTATTTGTCCAAATAGAACTTACCATCTACCAAGACACACAGAACCACAATACAACATGATGTGTGCCCAAGGAAGTACAGCAGGAACTCACAGGGGGTTGCCTAAGCCAGATGTGGAGGATAGGCAAGGCTTCCTGGAGGAAGAATCATTTAAGGTGAAACAGGAGTAGGGCATACAATCAGGGAAAGTATTCTTATCAGGCAATCAGTATGTGTGCAGGCGGCCCTGGAGGGAGAGAGTCTATTCCAGGAAATGAAATAAAGAGCTGTATTACAAAAGAGGGAGAAATGGAGAGGTAGGCAGCTATTAAAGCAAGCAAGGCTTTGATTAAGCAAAGATTTGGGCCACATGAAAGACTTGGGGCTTTGTCTAAACAGGTCACAGACATTTATGGATGCTTTCGAGAGGATGCTATAGACTGAATGTTTGTATCCCTGCCCAATTTCCTCTGTTGAAATCCTAACTTCCAATGCAATAGTATTTGGAGGAGGGACCTCTGAGAGGTGATAAGGTCATGAGGGTGGCACCCTTGTGAACAGGATTAATGCCCTTATAAAAAAGACCCCAGATGCCAGGTGCCGGTGGTTTACGCCTGTGATTGTAGCACTTTGGGAGGCCGAGATGGGGGGATTACCTGAAGTCAGGAGTTCGAGACCCAGCCTGGCCAACATGGTGTAACCCCATCTCTATTAAAAATACAAAAAATGGTTGGGCGTGGTGGTACATGCCTGTAATCCCAGCTACTTGGGAAGCCGAGGCAGGAGAAATGCTTGAGCCCAGGAGACAGAGGTTGCAGTGAGCCGAGATCACACCACTGCATTCCAACCACTGCACTCCAGCTTGGCCAACAGAGTGAGACTCTGTCTCAAAAAAAAAAAAAAAAAAAAAAAAAGAAAAGAAAAACAGTGCAATGCAGTAATGGAGATGTTGGGGGCAAGAAGCTGCAGTTTTTAAGAAGTATCAGTGGCTCCCAGAATCACTGTGAGGAATGAAGAGTCTAGCTGAATTTTCAGGAACAATTCCCAAAAAACTGAGCCAAGAAAGGTGCTGCTGCCTCTGGCATGATTAGGAGGATCAGAAAGCTATTCCACAATAGCCAGCTTCTGGTGGCTGCTGGAGACTGCAGCCCACAGGGGTAGCCTGGGTCAGAGGGGCAGCACCCAGGCCAGGGCCAGGGCCAGGGCCAGGACAGAGGGGCGTGGAGTGGCAGAAGCATGTATGGTTCAGCCAGGGAGAAGAATCTACACAGTGACTTTGAGTGGAGACTGGGGAGAATATGGGACAACATCCAGGTTTCTGGCATCAAGCACCAGGTGGGATAGTAGTGGTTGGTCACTGAAGATAGGAACAGTGGGTTTCAGGGATTTGTATCAGAGGTATGTGTGGGCCATCTAAGGAACCAGCTGGAGTCAGGACATAGTCACAGTGAACTGAAGCCAGGGTGGGAGGGAGTCCTTCATGGAGGGAGCTCAGCAGGAAGAGGGTGGGGGAGCGAGCGTGAAGATCACTGAAACACTCAGGACAGGGGCAGGGGAAGCTTCGCCCAGCAACGAGACTGACAGAGAAGCAGCAGAGAGAGAAGAGCAAGGAGGACACAGTCTCAGGAAGCGGAGGAAGCAGAAGTTGACAGTGTTAAATACTGCTGAGGCATCAGCCAAGACAGGCACTGAGAATCCACAAAGAAGCTGACACAGCCCTTCAGTGAGATGAAGGCAGAAGGCGGGCAGGCAACACTGCCACTAAGTTCAGGAAGACAAGAATACCCACTGGCCTTGCTGCGTTTAAACTGCAGCTCCTGGCCATGATTATTTAAGGAAAAGAAAAAAAGAAAAGAGGAATAAAGATTGGAAGGAAGGAAATAAAACATCACTATTTGTATAAACATTCACATAGGATCACAGACCGATTCACAAAGAATCAGTAAATTATTAGAAGTAATTAGAGTTTAGCAAAGTTAATAGATAAAAGATCGACTTAAAATAATCCGTATTTCTCTACACCAGCAACAATAAGAAAATACAATAAAAAATAAGGTACCATTGTAACGGCAACAAAACCCATAAAGTATTTAGGAACCAACTGAAGAAAGAATATGCAAGACCTCCATGAAGAAAAATGTTCAACTGTTAAAAGAAGTAAAATGAGATCTGAATAAACAAGACATTCTATGGTTTGGGATAGGTCAATTTAACATTATGCAGCTGTCCCTAAATTAAATGTAGTCTCAGCCGGGCGCAGTGGCTCACGCCTGTAATCGCAGCACTTTGGGAGGCCGAGGCGGGCGGATCATGAGGTCAGGAGATCCAGACCATCCTGGCTAATACGGTGAAATCCCTCTCTACTAAAAATACAAAAAAATTAGTTGGGCGTGGTGGCGGGTGCCTGGAGTCCCAGCTACTCAGGAGGCTGAGGCAGGAGAATGGCGTGAACCCGGGAGGCAGAGCTTGCAGTGAGCGGAGATTGCACCACTGCACTCCAGCCTGAGCAACAGAGCGAGACTCTGTCTCAAAAAACAAAACAAAACAAAATTAATGCAGTCTCATCATTGGTTTTATTATTATTATTACTACTACTTAGAAACTCAAACTTATTCCAAATGCATATGAAAGAATAATAGTGCACAAAAAGCTAACCCTCCATCAAACTGAGAAAAAAGACAAGGGGAACTTGTTCTATGAGATAACACACACATATGGCACTGGCATTCAGAAAAAGATGAATCAGACAGAAGACGGGCCAGATCCACGTGCACAAGCAAACCAACCGTCTAATTAAGGCTTCCCCATTCACCAATGAGGAAACAACAAACCCTTGGGAATGGCTCCATATAAGTTAAAAATGAATTCCCACCAAATACTATATACAGAAGTGAAGCCCAGATACATTAAAGACATAAATGTGAAAGGTAAAAGCATAAAGCAAATAGAAAAAAATGTGGAAAAATATCTTTGTGACTTGTGAAGTAATTTTTTTTTTTTTTTAGACGGAGTCTCACACTCTCGCCCAGGCTGGAGTGCAGTGGCACCATCTCTGCTCACTGCAAGCTCCGCCTGCTGGGTTCACGCCATTCTCCTGCCTCAGCCTCCCGAGTAGCTGGAACTACAGGCGCCCGCCATCACGCTCAGCTAATTTTTTGTATCACGAGGATCACAAGCGCAGGAGATCAAGGCCATCCTGGCTAACACAATGAAACCCTGTCTCTACTAAAAATACAAAAAAAATGAGCCGGGCGTGGTGGCAGGCGCCTATAGTCCCAGCTACTCGGGAGGCTGAGGCAGGAGATTGGTGTGAACCTGGGAAGGTGGAGGTTGCAGTGAGCCGAGATCGCACTGCTGCACTCCAGCCTGGGCGACAGAGCAAGACTCCGTCTCAAAAATAAATAAATAAATAAATAAATAAAATAAACAAATAAATTTAAAAAAAAATTAGTGCTAAATCCTGAATCCTAAGCAAATGGACCAAAAGGAACAGAATTCAATTAAAACACAGGAGTTTTTAAAGCTATATTAAATCATCTATTATAGTTATCATAAGCACAACTGAATTAAATTAAAATAATGTATATCGCAAATCCAGTTGAAATAGTTGAAATCTCAGGTAACCCTAAAAGCTTAGGGCTACATCTCAACTTTTATGTCACTACTGACAGCTTCCATAAGAACTAGAATGGATACCTCAGAATTCAAACATACTAAGAACCATCAAAAAAACAAACAAAAAACAAAAAAACCCAAAGTCAGCATTTGTTTTGAAATGAGTTACCTAGAAACTAGACTTGAAAGTAACCGCTGGGGAAAAACTCAAATTTGGGGCATCATAGCCTGAATACTTAAATTGTCACAGATTAGGTAATATAAATCTATTAGGTACAACATTTGCAACCCCCAAATGAAGGATATTTACTTAATTTAAAAATTCATTCATGTGGCTGGGCACCGTGGCTCATGCCTGTAATCCCAGCACTTTAGGAGGCTGAGGCCTTCACTTGAGGTCAGGAGTTCAAGACCAGCCTGCCCAACGTGGTGAAACCCCGTCTCTACTAAAAATACAAAAATTAGCCAGGCGTGGTGGCACATGTCTGTAATCCCAAATCCTTGGGAAGCTGAGGCAGAAGAATCGCTTGAACCCAGGAGGCAGAGGTTGCAGTGAGCCGAGATCACACCACTGCACTCCGGCCTGGGCACCAGAGTGAGAGTCCATCTCAAAAACAAAACAAAACAAAACAAAAAATTCATTCATGTTTCTCTCTCTCTTTTTCTGTCATGCTACTCTGAATCTGGCCTTTCTCCAGAGCCAGTAAAACCTGCTAAAAGGTGAAAAATGATAAAACTTAATTTGCTATTTAATGTATTAAAATATATCTTTTGTAAGCATTTTTAAGTGCGTCCCAACTCCCCCCTCCATCTACCTTTGATATATTTCAGAAAACTATAAAATCACCACTCAATGGTGTGATATAGTAATCCATAGGTATTCTAAATGTATTAGATTAATAAAATATACCTTGAACAACAACCTGGCTGCCTGGGACAAAGAACTGCTGTGTGCCATCAGCTGATTGTGCTGCATACTGTACAATTGTAGCACCTGGTGGAGGAGCTCCTGAATTTGTCATTGTTAATGCCTGCAGTCCCTGAACACCATCAGATCCTGGGTTAGAAATCTGGATTGTTCCACCTTGGGCTATAGCAACTTAGAAAAAGAAAAGAAATATTAGAGAATTTCAAGATTTATTTTTAATAATCCTCTACTGGAAGAACATACTCTGGGTCTATTTATTACCATTGCTTCTTTCTCAGCTTACCCTTATTTTCTATGCTGAATTCGTCATGGGACAATACCATAGGAAAAGCTTATAAACACCTGAAAATAACTGTTTGAGATTCATAGAGCCCATGGAGTGTTCCTACTCCTTAGCATCCAGCTAACTATATCACTCAAGAGGAAGAGTGGAGAAGCAGACAGGGAGAGTCCAGCTTCCTGGTCTTCTCCATTCTCTCAGATGTTTTTCCTTACAAACACCATTCTTCTACCATTTAAAATTCCCATTTAAGGCCAGGTGTGGTGGCTCACACCTGTGATCCCAGCACTTTGGGAGGACAAGGCAGGAGGGCTGCTTGAGCCCAGGAGTTCGAGGCCAGGCTGGGCAACATAGGGAGACCCTGTCTCTAAAAAAAGGAAAGAAAAGAGAAAAATTCCCATTTAATATTACAATTAAAATGAATTTGTACCTTCATTCAGCTAACTACTTTTCTAATTTGTCATCAAAAGAAAGTAGTTTTTAAGAAATATATAGGCCAGGTGCAGTGGCTCACGCCTGTAATCTCAGCACTTTGGGAGGCCAAGGTGGTCAGATCACCTGAGGTCAGGAGTTTGAGACCAGCCTGATCAATATGGTGAAACCCCATCTCTACTAAAGATACAAAAATCAGCCAGGCGTGGAGGCAGGCGCCTGTAGTCCCAGTTACTTGGGAGGCTGAGATAGGAGAATCACTTGAACCCGGGAGGTGGAGGTTGCAATGAGCTGAGATCGCGGCACTGCACTCCAGCCTGGGCAACAGAAACTCCGTTACAAAAGAAAAAAAAAAAGAAATACATACATACAATTATATATATGTTATATATATAACCAAAGTATTTTTATATATATTTATATAAAATATATAATTATATATGTAATTATATGTCATATATGTGTCATATGTAACATATATATGTTATAAATATACATATATTTATATATAAATTTATATTAAAATATTTTGGTTATAAAGCTCAAGTCTAGAAAAGTGTAATCTTTGCCATTTTGTCTATGTCAGGAGAATCCTGAAATATAAAATGTCAAGTTGGAAAGGTCCTTAAAAAGTAACTGTTACTAAAAGGATTTGTGCTACAATATTTATCTCTACCAAGTGTCTCAAATAACTACAGCTAATGGCAACAAATATGAGGTAGATTGCCTTTAAATACTGAGATTTGCCAGTCATGTTTAAAAGTTGACATATTAATTGACTTGAAGCTTCCAAAGAATAACTGATCAAATGTTTTGTTTCAAAATTTCACTCTAATAGACAAGTATTATTTAAAATATCTGAAAGGTCTGTATATTTTAACATAAAGATTCCAACTGCATGTTTTAAATAGTAGGTATTAAATGGTACCAGAGGCTATGCTTTTTAAAAAATCACATATAAACTACCTAACTAGGCTTTACAACAAAGATTTTAAAAACACATCACCAGAATAACATGACATCTATACATCAAAGTAAATGCCTTACAGTAGCGTAAAGTAGTGTTTAAAATATACTCTGAATACTTTCAAGTCATTTCCAAACGTTTTTAATAGCATGTAGGCAAAAAAGCACTTAGGTAATAACCTTACATAGGACAAACCTATGAGAATTATGGAAAGAGTAACAACAACAAATTTTCACTTCTTTCACCTAGGGTGCCAGTGTCTACACAGGAAGACAGATTAACATTTTTAAAAAGATTTCCACATGCTGTGTTCTCTGTGTTTTATTTCACTGACAGGCCAGTGTGGCAGAAACTGAAGAGTCAGTTACAGAATGTCAACAGAGCTAAGGCTGAGATACCCTGATGTAACAGCACTTTGTCTAGCTCATCTAGAGCAATATTTTCTGTACATACTTTAAAAACAGGATATTTTTAAACCATGGCTTTCCAAAGATTTCATGGGTTTCAGGATTCAGCCCTCACAGTAAAAGGGTTTGAGGGAGATCTAACTTCTTATAAGTATGAAAATGTCAAAAGACACTGCTTTCTTGGCCCTTTGTGGCTAGACATGAGTAAATTTTGTATGTTGTCATATATTTCAATGTGTATTTTTCAGTTGATAATTAATTTGATGTCACAGAAATAGTGCTTTAGAAAGAACAGCCTAAGGTCAGGTAACCACGGTGTGTTAGAAGTACAAAGCCTAGGCCGGGCACGGTGGCTCACATCTGTAATCCCAGCACTTTGGGAGGCTGAGGTGGGCAGATCACCTGAGGTCAGGAGTTCAAGACCAGCCTGACCAACATGGAGAAATCCTGTCTCTACTAAAAATACAAGAAATTAGCGAGGCATGGTGGTGCATGCCTGTAATCCCAGCTACTCAAGAGGCTGAGGGAGGAGAATCGCTTGAACCTGGGAGGCAGGGGTTGCAGTAAGCCAAGATCGCGCCATTGCACTCCAGCCTGGACAAGAGTGAAACTCTGTCTCAAAAAAAAAAAAGAGGACAAAGCCTAGAACAGAGCAGCCATTCAATAAACAGAATGAATGAATGAATGAATGAATGAATGGCTATCATTTGCTCATGACAGATGGTATTATAAACAACTTAAGCCACCTGTGAATCTAGGAGAGTTAAATGAGGTATGGTTTCAAATTCTAATCATAGAACCTAGTTTTTCAACACCAATGTAATTATCAAGCTTTTAGATCAAGTCAATCTGAGGTGAGAGTAGCTCCCTCAGGGGTAAGAACCCCTAAACAGGTAGATAACAAAGATCTTTACTTTCCTTTTTCTCTTCTTTCTTTTTGGTTTACTCATTTCCTTTTTTCTTTCACTAATATTTCCCCACAGTTTGATCAAAAAACTTTGTTTTCACGATACGAACATCAAGAATCTGCTTCTCATTTTATTTTCTGGTGAGGTCATTATATAATTAGATGTGGAAAACAAAAGCTAAACAAACACACACACACCCCTCACACATTGGCTCTAGTGAGAAAACATTTCTACTGATTAAGTCAGGCACGTTTAGCCTCATTTTCATTTTTTATACCAAAGGTGCTCTTGATTTTGTTGTTATCAAATGACAGAGGACCTTCCCATTGAAAATGTTCTCTCTCATCTGACAAGAAACAAGATTTCCCAATGCCTCAGGATCCTGGAAATAGGTTTTATGTGGGCCTGTCTGTATTCAGAGATTTGAGGAGAAAATTGTTTAGGTTTCAAAATATTCAAGGATAGCATAACATGTGCTTTCAATAAACATAAATCAAGGTAGTGAGAAAAAATGATGAAATTAACTGAATGAATTTAGACACATCTTCTATTTTAGCTATTTATTTATTTATTTAAGAGATGGGGGTCTTGCTATGTTGCCCAGGCTGGTCTTAAACTCCTAGACTCAAGCAAACCTTCTGCCTCGGCCTTCTGAGTAGCTGGGACTACAGGCACAAACCACTAAGCCTGGTGATGTTATATACTTCTTATTTATTTATTTATTTTATTCATTTATTTTGAGATGGAGTTTCACTCTTCTCACCCAGGATGAAGTACAATGGTGTGATCTCGGCTCACTGCTACCTCCACCTGCTGGGTTTGAGTGATTCTCCTGCCTCAGCCTACCGAGTAGCTGGGATTACAAGTGTGCGCCACCACACCCAGCTAATTTTGTATTTTTAGTAGAGACAGGGTTTCACCATGTTGGTCAGGCTGGACTCCAACGCCTGACCTCAGGTGATCCGCCCGCCTTGGCCTCCCAAAGTGCTGGGATTACAGGCGTGAACCATCACGCCCAGCCCATGTTATATACTTCTAAACTTAAACTTATACACATGAGCTAATTAAAATACATAAACTTGTAAATGTTTATATTTAAAACCACTCTTGTTCCAAATTGCAATGCAAAGATTCATAAATGAAATCTCACTGCATTAACTTTAAAAAGAGCAGTAAACAGACCTTTGTTCCAATGAATTCTCAGGTTTAAATTCAAAGAGTGACCATAAGAGAGTACCTATGAGTACCTGTACCTTAAAAGCCAAGAGGTGCATATAGCAGAAAAAAGACTAAATCATGCTTTAACAAGAATAGCAACACCAAAGTTTAAAAGCCAGAGTTACATTAAGTAGTGCCTTAAAAATTTTTGAAACAGTTGCCCTAAAGAAATGTAAACGTCACTATTAAGAACTGCAACTGAATTAACTTTCAAATGTGTAAGCCTATCATGTTCCAATTCCCTTTATGAAGAAGTTGAATTAGTGTTTATTCGTGAGCCTCCTGAGAAATCTGAATTCTTATAAGCAATCCACAAAGTTCACATTTTTCTTTTCATAATGGTGCAGTTTGGATCGACCCATTTACCTTTCATGTATAAGAATTCCAGAAAGAGGAGTTAATAGAGACTCTAATAAGATTCCTAGTAAAATACAGTAGGCAGAAACAGAGACAAGGGTCATTTACGGGGAAAAAAAATTGAAGTCTTGGGTGATAGTCTTTAATTGGTACAGGAAGAAGTTGGGTATAGTAGGATGGGGGATTTAAGTAACCTTTGTTTCAAGAGAAAATTTAATGAATTAGGAAGCTTCAAACATTTTAATTTCCTCAGTTGCTTTTACAAATTCATTCATTTACTGCATATCTTAACTGTCTTATGCAGCAAGTAACATTCTTTGTTCATTCTAAGGCTCTCTCTTCTCCTGCCATGTCTCGGGTATATGCTCCTGAGATAAAAGGCTTTCTTTGACCAGCATCGCTCAACTGTTATGCAACACACCTATCACTAAGATCTGTACTTCCAGCGAGGATTCTGCAGGTAGAGCTCACTTACTTGGTGTTGTAATAATGGATCCCTGTCTATTTTATGCTAGTTTTCCTATTCCCCAGGGAGTAGCCTATTCCAACTTTCACTTCTTAGTTTTTGTGATAATAGTAAGTCAATATAATAAGGCCAACTTCTGCCAAGTATCTTTCAACTATTAAAAACGTAACTGCTTGTATATGGGAAAACTTGAATATACTTTCTTCAACTTTGATACACATTTAGTTCTTTTAAACACCAGCTAACTCATTATTTCAAATTAAAAATAACTAATAAAATACTAATCTTGGAAAAAAAGAAAAGCAAAGTTTGGGAGAAAGCCATCCATGGATAAAGCTGAAGAATTAAACCTAAAAAAAATTTTTATAATAAAAGGTTATGAAACAGCATTAAAAGGGAAGGTGAAAGGGAAGGAAAAAACATTTACAGCTGAAAGGGAAGGAAAAAACATAGGAAAAGCTCCAGAAATTCTAGTAAAATAAATTCCTCTATTCTAAAAACCAAAGGACACTGGCAATTGTTTCCATTTCTAGACATTCTGCTACAACATTAAAGAACTAATATCTGCTAAGTCAGTTCTATAAGAAATAAGATCAATAAAAATGGATGTTGTGTATATAAGTATATGTTTACCCTCCAATTAAATGTCTTCTAAAAAGTTTGAATGTTGTTAGTATTCACTTATCAAAGAATTATCTACATAAATGTCACTAAATGTCCCCAAAATGCATTTTTAACAGAGGAAATTCACACTGTGTGAACCAATAAATGGCAATTTTTACCTGCAGACTATACACACAGAACTATAAATCCTTATCAAAATAATTTCTAGGATCATACTGTATAGGCTCAAATTAAGAAATCAAAGAAAGAAATAGTCCATGACTTCTTATGTGGCAAATACACAGATGTGCTTTTTTGTTTGTTTGTTGTTTTGAGAC
Source organism: Papio anubis (assembly GCF_008728515.1). Classification (NCBI taxonomy): domain Eukaryota; kingdom Metazoa; phylum Chordata; class Mammalia; order Primates; family Cercopithecidae; genus Papio; species Papio anubis. The sequence continues at coordinate 91,433,816 of NC_044986.1, forward strand.
AGAGTCTCACTCCACTGCCCAGGCTGGACAGTGCAGTGGTGCAATCATAACTCACTGCAGCCTCAAACTCCTGGTCTCAGGCAATCCTCCCACCTCAGCCTCCTGAGTAGCTGGGATGAGCGCATACCACCACGCCCTGCTAATTTTTAAAATTCTTTTGTAGAGACAGGGTCTCACTCTATTGCCCAGAGTGGTCTCAAAGTCCTGGCCTCAAGCAACCCTCATGTCTAGACCTCCCAAAGTGCTGGGATTACAGGTGGGAGCCATCATACCTGGCCTAAGATCTAATTTCTAAAGATGCAGTTTTCTAGTTCTCAACCAGAATTCCTGACTCGGCTCCTCTCATCCCCCTACAGACACACAGAGTAAGGTCTAATGCCAGCCCCCTGCTGTGAGCAGGCACCAAGGACACAGGGAATGAAGCCATTGAGGCTGGTTGGAGGGAAAGTTCAATGAACATGAATGAGACAATGGTACACCTAACTTAATTTCTCTGTTTCATGCCAATAGTAGCATGCCTTTTTCCCCCTACTTTTACCCATTATCTCCTTTGTCTTCACAGGAACCCCAGAGTTTGGCAATTTAGTATTATTCCCACTTCAAAGACTAAAACCTGAGATGTGAATTTAATAAAGCTTCTTGCTCTGATCACTGAGTTTGCAAATGGCACAAAGATGGTTCCTTCCCCACATCATCTCCAGCTTCAACCCCAAACGTTTTCATAATTTCAAATTTTCAGCTAATAATCTAGACAAGTTAACCCTACAGCATCTGCTTCCCTATCAACTTGTAAAGGAATCACTGTTTCTATCAGAAGTCCTAAGCAGCATTAGGACATGCCAGAGAAATGTTACGATGACAGCATCTTAGTGGTCTCCAACACTTTGAGAAGTCTTAGTGTCATTTCAGCAGTCACTTCCAACCTTTTCCCTGTCATGACACAAACAGAACATGATGATATGTGTACAGCCCACTGGGGTGAGCAGATGGAGCTGCTCAAGGCCAGGGCTGACCAGCCAAGAGGTGCCAGCAGCTTCTGCCCAGCCCCTCTGGGGACGGAAGGACGAGGCACTCAGCACTCTCATAACCTGCATGCTGTGCTGCAGAGGCTCACCAGCAGGCCTTGCACATTAGCATACTCAGTTTTACAGTTCTAAAACCCACCAGAGATTCCCAGTGTGCCAGACAAAAGAGCATGTAAACAAAAGAAGTAATAAAAAAGTGACAATGTAAACCTCAAGGTCTATTTCTTACAGATGATGGGGAGTTTTCTTTTCCTAACACTGACTTTGGACAAGTCTACTGGGTGCCCTGTAGAAGGTGGGAATATACTACACCCCGGATCTACTAGGTATCATGGTAGGAGTTCCCCTCAATTACCAACAGAGAATGTATTTAATAGTTTACTACTGCAAATCTACCAATGCTATAAGAAAAACTCTAAAAAGCTCCAAAAAAAAAATGACTATATAAAGTCTTCTCATATATTAAAAATTGTAGCTTGTTTTAGTAGCCAGGACTTAAATTAAGACTTGAGATTTTTTTTCCTTGGTATTGCTACTTTTTAAAGGAAAAACAAAGAATATATCTAAAATCTCCATACCTTAATTGGATAAACACATTATTTAATATCACATATATTCCAGTACCTAAGTAGCTCTTTTTAAAGTCAGAAAACTAAAATCATGAATCTCTTCAACAATATGACTGCTGTCAATATATTCAGTGAATTACTTTGAAGGCCTAAGGTAGCAGAGTTTACAAAACTCACTTTACTTCATATTATAATTACATGGGAAACTGATTTGGACAATTTCCATGGACAATATATACTTCAGAAAGGACAGGGATATCACATTATTCCAGTACCTAAGTGGCTAGCTTAGGATATGTGATATCCCTATCCTTTCTCGTCCTTTTTCTTTTCTTTCTAGCTCTTGGTTTTTACTATTTTTATGTATCAAACATTTTTCATTTGGGAAAAAACTAGTGCTTTAATCAGAGCTAAAAGCACAGAATTAACAGTCCATTAAAATGCACAAGACTGAATGTGAATGTATCTGTTTATTTAGAACTTTTGGTGTGTAAAATTTCAAATAAAATTATCTATCCAATTGCTACAGTTTAAAAACTTAAATAATTTTTCCATTCTCTTTTAGGAAAAACTGTAGCACGAATTAACAGAGAGTAGTGAAACATTGAAAACATACTTTAGAAAACTCTTAGATTAGTAAGTATAGTATGTAATTGTGGGTAACAGAAGCCAACAAGAATGAAATACAGACATTTATGTTTGCATGCATCATAAAGACAACAAAAACAATATTTTACTAGAGATTAATATAAACATGTAAGTAGGAAAAAAATCCTCCCTTTATTTTTACTCCAAATTTTTCTTCTATATTCAGCAGTTAAAATTTTTACTTTTCAAAATTATATGATAGCTCTCAATACAAATATCTCACTTTTTAACATATACTTTCATTCAATGATACAGTTTAGGTATTGATGCACTTAAAAATGGAACAATTTAATGCCAAAACCTGAGTTGCTTCAATATAACTAGAGAAGACTTAAAGCTAGCACTGTATCATATCGAATTGCAGCATACATACTGTATTGCCCCGTGCTAGTCTGATATATGCTAGTTGGTACTGCCATGGTAGCAATGTTAGGCGGCGTTCCTTCTTCCTCTGATTTTTCTTCTTCAATCTTGGGAACACCAGGCACATCAGAGGACAGTTCATTCAGTATTTTCCTAAAATATAATTTAACAATGTAAGTCACTAAGATACATGAATGACTCTTAAAACAGAAAAGCTATAAAGGAAGAATTGATTTGATGAATAATTATTCTACCATTTTGGAAAAAGTATCTTTACAGTAGGAAACTTGGTTAACTTACCTATAAGAGGGTCTTCGTGAAAGGATTTCTCTACGTTTATGAGAATCAATTACACCTTCTGATTCTGCAGATTCATCTGTCTCTGCAATTGTTGCTACCTATAATACAAGATTTTCTGAAATGTATCATAAAATATATGTTCTTTTCCCTCATTCAAAAAATTGAGGCTAAGAGTCTGCGTGTGCAGCACTGAGCCAGGCACTGTGGAAGCAACCAAGCAATACAACACGGTGAATCTGCACTAAAGGAGTCTGGCTCAAGAAAGGAAGTGCAGACACAAACATTTCAGTTATAAAACAAACGTGTGTGGAAAGTAATGATACGGGTACTATATACTACAGAAATACAAGGGAAAGAGTGGTTGGGATGTCAAATGAGGCATTGCAGCAAAGAACAAAATGTAAAATACCCAAGACCTAAGCTCTCAACCTGAAAGTGCTCCTACGGATCCAGGAGGGAGCCAGCAAGGGGCCAAGGCAGAAGAGAGCTCCTGGATCACACTGCTGTCTCCACTCTCACACAGCTGGCACTGGCGTGAGCTGGGTCTTCACATTAGCCATCAGATAGGCCCAAGACAGAATATTTAAGTAGATAAGCAAGTCAGTAAGCAAGCCTGGGTAAAATTAGGATTTCTATTACAAGGAGTAAGTTAGGGTTTGGTGGTGGTAGGTCTTGAAGATCCAAATAAAGAATTTCTCCTTAAGAGAAAGATCAGAGTTTTAAGCATGATTTCATTTTTCAAGTCAAGTAATAATACAGTGATATGATTATTAAAGAAGTCAGAAAACTAAAACAATGAATCTCTTCAACAACATGACCGCTTTCGATATATTCAGTCAATTATTAATACTTTGAGGGCCTAGGGTAGCAGAGTTTACAAAACTCACTTCATATTGTAAGTACATGGGAAACTGATTTGGATAAAATCAAAAGAGCTTATCAAAATATCAACAATGCAAGCAAGAATATATACTTCCCAAAGTACACGGAGGTGTATATTCACCTTCACATGACTCCGCATCTTTGCTCATGAACGCCCCACACATAAGCACACACACTCAATCAACAGAACTTACTGAAAAAAATGTTGTTGCCTCAGATAATCATATATCACCACCAAATATTAAGTATTTATCACTTTACACCGGGCTCTCACACATCTGTCATAGAATCATAACAACTCCCTTAGGTGAGGTAGGCTATTAATTTATCTATTTTAGAAAAGGTGAAAATTAAAGTTCATGCAGAGGGATTAAGTATTCTAGGACAAGATCCACTGGCACCTCTTTCTACAAGGACAATTAAATCATTCACTTAACAAAATCCAAACAAAGCCTACTGAATATAAGAGAATACTTTCTTTCAGCTGGGTGCTCTGGCTCACACCTGTAATCCAGCACTTTGGGAGACTGAGGCAAGAGGATCACTTGAGGCCAGGAGCTCAACACCAACCTGGGTAACATACTGAGAATTCTGTCTCTATTAAATAATAAAAATAATACACAATACTTTCTTCCAATACCAGCCAGGTTAAAACTCAGTAGAAATATGTGGACCCCAATAAAAGGCGTAAAACAAAGAAGAGGTAGGAAAGACTTTCTTGTTTTATAATTAGTGTCAGAAAGAGTTAGAAACTCTTGGAATCAGGGGCCATCACAGGAAAAAAAGATAATGATGAGAATTATTCTTACACTTTTGGGCAATACAGGAGAAGATACCCATGCCACAAAGATAATCAAGCTTTTACCATATGTGAATTTGTCACGTCAGGTATCTTGTTGCCACTCTCATCGTTCTCCTGTGATAAACTACTTGAACACGCGGGAAAAGGACTACACTATGTATATGTGTCTCCCTTTTCCTCACAGATTTTTTTTTGTCATCAATTAGGTTCAGATAATTTCAGCATTTAAAGGATAATAACTGACCTTAAAAAGGAACAAAAATAAATTCAGTAATTAAGATGCATACTTTAAAAAAATGCATACTTAATAATTTACATCTATTGATGGAAAAAAATGTTTTACCTTCAAGAAATGTTAAGGGTAAAATACATCTCTGGATCACAACCACAATAATAATTATATCTACAAAAGCCAAGGTTTAATCTGAGAGGGATACATCAATAAAATCATCTTACTAAGAATTATGTATACCGAATTTTAAATAAATTTGTATCTACCTACTAAGGTGATTATTCACGAAAACAGCATCAATACTATAATCTTTATATTACTGTGTTTATCAGACATCTTCTCTGAAGAACCCTCAAAATATTTTTCAGCACCCTTGGGGAGCACCACTAAATAAATCTGAGTTTGAACACAGAAAACCAATGTGAAGAAGACATGAACTGCTCATCTGCAATTACTCAGTCCCCAAATGAAGAGCTGACAACAAAGCTGCAGCTCTGAAGTGAAACCTACGTACCTAGCAGGACACAGAGTACCTTATGCAAGGAAAAGAGATTCCTCCAAATATCTAATAAAAAGATTTGTGCATAAAAGCTTCATAAAGAAAAATGATAAATGAATTAGTGAAAGAGAAAAAAATGGCTCAAGAAAGTAAAAGAGAAACCATCCGGGAAGGAAGTTAAGCTGAACAGTGTGTATTTGTGGTGACTGAATAACCAATGGCTGTGGTGTATGAATTACTCCCTGAACATGTATAGTTTGGCCCGAAGGTAACTGCACTAGAATTACAGCTGGGGAGCCTCTTCTGGTGCCTGATCCAGCTACAGAAACCTGCCAAAACGATCACCATTGAGGATTAAAGTTGGATCTTTTTTGTTATTGTTTTTGCTTATTTTTAAGCAATACCACTCACTAATATGGCTGCCCTACTTCTCTTTATCCTGCTCCTGAGAAATGACAAACCAGCTAGGATACTTACCATCGGGAGGTGGTTACTGTCCTGTAACAGTCATTTTCTGATGTGACAGATATTAAGAAACACATGCTCCTTATCACTTTTGGTGCCCATACTTCGGTGGCTAAGAATGTTCCAAGCACAAAGTTCTAAAGCAGTTAAACTACCTCACTACGACCTCACGACTACTAACAGTGAAGCCTTTCTTAGGCCAGCATATAAACTATCTTCTCTAACTTCTTCAGAGAAATTGGAGATAGAACTTAAATATGGTTTTTTTTTGTTTTTTTTTTTTTGAGACGGAGTCTCGCTCTGCTGCCCAGGCTGGAGTGCACTGGCATGATCTTGGTTCCCTGCAAGCTCCGCCTCCCAGGTTCAAGCCATTATCCTGCCTCAGCCTCCTGAGTAGCTGGGACTACAGGCGCCCACCACCATGCTGGGCTGATTTTTTTATTTTTAGTAGAGACAGGGTTTCATTGTGTTAGCCAGGACGGTCTCGATCTCCTGACCTTGTTATCTGCCCGCCTTGGTCTCTCAAAGTGCTGGAATTAGAGGCATGAGCCACCGCGCCTGGCCAGTGCATTATTTTTATTAAATGTGTGACATACGATATTCTAGTGTTACTCTAGATGTAAGCTGATGCTTTGATTCTAGACTGATAAAAATCACAGTCACTGTTATGCCCTTATAACCACTAAAAAGGCATAGGCTGAAGAAATTCCAGGACCTTTCAAGCCCCTGGTGTCTCTGACCCAGAGAAAGCTCATGCCTTCAAGGCTGGTGAGGCCTCTGGATACTTTTCGTCTCCCTAGCTCAAGCATCCAGAGAGGCCAGAACTATCACTTAGCTTTGGGTAGAGATCAGTACAACAGCCATCTTCTCACTACTTCCCTGAGTTCCTTCAACAGAGATCCCTACCAGAAAGCACGATACTACCACTCCTCTAGACTCAAAACCTGCCAGGTTTTCTAATTAGTAAACACCTCTGTCCTATAGGCCAGCATAATTTCAGAAACTTTGACTCATTTTACTAAGATTCACTATTCATTATGACTTACTCAAGAGTCAAAGACTTTGGAAATAAGTCACCAGTGTCTATCATGTGCGGTTAGTAGAACCACAGGATCTAAAACAATTTTTCAAGGAAGATTTTGTGTGTGACTTCACTTTGAAGAACACCAATGATTTCCAACTTATATTAATACCTGAAAATAATTATTAAAAACTGTGTTTATAACAAATAACTAAGATTTATTTACAATATCATTCCCTTGGAAAACAAACTTCTCTGGCAATCCAAAAGTTAAAACATGTTTTATCCGTCAAGAGAACCTAGGTGTTGAGCATTGTACTAGGTGCACTAGTAGAAAGTAGAATAAAACTAGCACCTAAGAAACAACAGCACGCCGAATAGTATAGAACTAATTGCTCCACTTTAGAGGCCTTGAATATCATAGGAGTACAGAATAGAAAGATCAGTATGGGCCCAAACAGTAAGTGAGGGCTTTGTGTAGGTGCCAGAGCGTGAGTGAAGGCTTGATCTAAACCTAGATAACAGTTGGACAGATAGTGAGAAACCAGGACAGAGGCAACCAATACGTAGCCTACAGGGAAAATTCAGCTCACTTACCCCTAGAGTATTATCGTCCAGTTTAGATTCCAGGGAAAAGAAAAACATCATCCCATTATGGAACCAGTAGATTTAACAACTACAAGTTTTAAAACATGGGATTTATTCTACAAATGTTTCCAGCACAAAAGGCAACTCTGTATGAATTATAAAAAGGCAGCCACCTCTATGGTGACTAACTCCCAAAAGATAACTCTTTCTCCTCACAACTAATTCTCAAATATTTTAGTCTCAGGGCATCTTTACACTCTTAAAAATTACTGATGACTTCAAAGAGCTTTTGTTTCTGTGATTCATATTCAGTAGAAGGCTGGTAAACACTTAATAACTAGATCTTAAGAAGGAGGAACACTGACTTGTGGTGTTTGCTCATTTCTGTGATGTAAATACTCCTACTATGGCTGATTTCAAGCTGCCAGTGGATGACATTGAACACAAAGCCGGATAAAGATTATACAATTGGCTTTCACTGGTACAAGCCAGCTGTGCACACTACTGGTTATATCTGTTGATATTTAACATATTGGAAATTAAAACAGAAATTTAAAAAACACTTAGTAACTCATTTTAAAATAATATATGCTACCATAAATAACATTTTATGAAAAATGATATTTTCAAAAAAATGAGAAAAGTAGCACTATTTTACATCTTTACAAATTATTTTAAGGTCAGATTTAACTGAAGACAGCTAGATTCTCATATCTACTTCTACAATGAATCTGTTGCAATATGTTGCTTTAGTTGGTATATGAAGAAAATCTGGGCCTCACATAGACTCATGTTAGAAAAAGGGAGGAATATTATAATAGCGGCTGTAGAAAATCATGGATATTCTTCATCGATACACCAAAACTTGACAACTGGTTGTCTCTTAAGGGTTAATTGCAATGTACAATCTGAGACTGTATCAATTACATTAAAATCCATTGATCTGTCTTGTACTTTGGATGAATTTTTTACTCACATAAGATTTTGTAACATCCTGAAGTATTCATTTGGAAAATACTGGCTCACTGAGTTCAGGAGATCTTCCAAATGTGGATGCATTTCATGACACACTATTATAAATCACATTTCATTAAAGTATAACCAGTTTGATCAGAAAACTATGAATATTGTCAAGCTCACAATGGCAGATGGCAGATTTTCCAAAATTCAAAGTTTTGCCTTAAAAGCTTGTGACAATAAACACCATGAGTTGTTTCCCTTGAACTGACAAGCTCACTTCATTTGTTTTTGAGGAAATGTCTTCAAGTTTGAATAGCCATCATTTGGCAATTAGTCATTCTTTTGAAGAAAATGATGTTCTGTGGAAAAACGGGCAGTTAATTCATCTTGGCACTCAGATAACACACGTGCTTTTCCTCAAGAACACCACGGGTCTTCAGGACGCAGCAGGGGTGCTTTCTGTGGCTGTCCTACTTCAGGACACAGAATATCAAAACAGCATGTACTCAGAGTCAAGGTTTAATACAATGGTAATTTTTACTGCTTCATCAAAGGTATTCTTAAGTAAAACTGACTTAAAAAAAAAAACTGCAAGTGGATGGCAGTGAAGAATATAGTGAATACTAATACAGTTTGTGTCACTGACTTAAGGCACCAACAATGTACCACTCCCCCACCACCACTGTTTTTGCACCATCAGTGCAGATATCAAAACAGAGAAAAAGAAAAATAACATCTTAGCATTACTGTAAAAATGGTTTTGATCTAGCAAGCCTCATGAAAGTGTCTCAGAGTCACCCCCAGGGTTCTGCACACCACACTTTGAAAACAGTTATTCCACTCTAATCTAGCCCCTACCATCCTGGCTTTCAGCTTAAAGAACTGCTCAGACAGGCTGAGATTTCAGCTCCAATAGAGCAGCAGAGACAAAATAAACATATCCAGTAACCCTGACAGAGCCTGTATGTCAGAAACTGGCAAAATGGAAATTATACTTTATAACTACATAAAACAAAAGAAAAAAAAATAACACAAAGAGAAGACTTCATTGACCAGCTTCTGTCCCATCAGTTCAGGAAACTGAGACATGATCTTTACTGCCAGATTCCGGACTGAGCTCTCTGGAGGACCCAGTGCTCCACCACCACTTCTACCACCCACCACCACGTGCAGGGACAATCCACAGGTAAGTAAGGAGGGTGGAGTGACTTGATTTTCCTCTCTGTTCCTTTCCTTTTTAAAAAATGCAGTCACATAGCTGGGTGGTGGAAATTTCTGAAGATACCACATTTTATCAAATCAAAATAATTTTCTATTTAGAATTAAGGAGCTCCCAAAGATACCTTGTCAGATACCCAATGGCTCTCAAAGTTTTACTCTTTTTTCCAAATACATAGAATAAGGTATCTGAAGACAATGAACTTGAAACTATAGGGGGAAATCCAGGGGTCCTACAAGTATTCTCACAAACTAGACCTATGGGTTGAGATGGCAGGTGGTGTCCACATTCACTTTTTGTGGGGAAATGCCCAGCTTCAAAGAAATCAGATTATTCTGGAGAACAGAAAAACAATTTAACAAAGATTCATGGGTGTCTGATAGGCATAAATCATCCTTTACATTGCTTTAATCATCTTTCAAGTACAACTCTCAGAATTTTAATTAAACAATAGCTCTATCAAAAACGGCTAAGTCCTCACGCCTGTAATCCCAGCACTTCAGGAGGCCGAGGCAGGAGGATCACCTGAGGTGAGGAGTTCAAGACCAGCCTGACCAATATGGTGAAACCCCCTCTACTAAAAATACAAAAATCAGCCGGGTGTGGTTGTGCGCACCTGTAATCCCAGCTACTTGGGAGGCTGCAGCATGAGAATTTCCTGAACCCAGGAAGTGGAGGTTGCAGTGAGCTGAGATCATGCCACCGCACTCCAGCCTGGATGACAGAGCAAAACTCTGTCTCAAAAAAAAAAAAAAAGGCTTGGTTCAGAATACCTGATACAGAAAAAGAACTTGTACCTGCTAACATAAACCATATTCCGACAATTCTGGAGATGGGTTATACAGATTCTGTAACTACAAGGAAACTTCTATATGTCCAAACTCTAGGCAGACCAAAAGCTCACGAGACAATTTTTTCATTAAACTGCTAAAATAAAGGCCGAGAACCTGCACAAATGACGCACCTGGAGGTAGAATTCAAATGTCTCCTTTTAAAAAAGAAAACCCTTAGATCTGGAGAATTATCATTCTACATTCTCACTGGTTTGGCCAAAACTTATAAGCAAGAGTGTCAAGCTTATAATTATACTGGTAGAGTTAATAGGTTAAACTCCACCATTATTATTCATCAAAAAAATTCACATGGCTTCCTACCCTTAACATCTAAGCACTATTATACTGAGTGCGTAGGGCTATAGCTGAGTACATGGCTGCCTGTGAAGTAGGGTATGGTACACAGATGGCATGGAGGGAAGAAGGGCAGTGAAAGATCCAATAACATGCATGGTATCCCCAAAGACAAAATAGGTAAATAAAGAAGCATCTTTTTTGATTTGTGCAAGGTGATGGATTCAGTTTTAGGGAGCCTAAGCCACTAAAATGGCAGGGCAACAGCAGGACCACCAGGTGGAAATGTTCCACAGGCAAGGAGAATTAGGGGACTGGTTATTGGATTAGAGCCCAGATAAGAAATAAACATCTGAGGCTGGGTGCAGTGGCACACGCCTGTCAACACTTTGGGAGGCCAAGGCAGGCAGATTGATTGAGGTCAGGAGTTCAAGACCAGCCTGGCCAACATGGTGAAGCCCCATCTCTACTAAAAATACAAAAATTATCCAGGTGTGGTAGCATGTGCCTGTAATCCCAGCAACTGGGGAGGCTGAGGCGTGAGAATTGCTTGAACCTGGAAGGTGGAAGTTGCAGTAAGCTGAGACCACACCACTGCACTTCAGCCTCAGCGACAGAGCGAGAGTCTGTCTCAAAGAAAAAAAAAAAAGAAGAAGAAGAAGGAGGAGGCTGCGCATGGTGGCACATGCCTGTAATCCCAGCATTTTGGGAGGCCGAGGTGGACGGATCACTTGAAGTCAGGAGTTCAAGACCAGCCTGGCCAACATGGTGAAACCCCATCTCTACTAAAAATATAAAAATTAGCCAGGTGTGGTGGCACATGCCTATAATCTCAGCTACTTGGGAGGCTAAGGCAGGAGAATCACTTGAACCCAGGAAGCAGAGGTTGCGGTGTGCCGAGATCGTGCCATTGCACTACAGCCTGGGTAACGGAGTGAGACTCAGTCTCAACAAAAAAAAAAAAAGAAGAAGAAGAAGAAGATCCTTGTAATATAAACAAGGAGGAATCTACAAAGTATTATAATTACTTTATTCATAAGTAGGGTTCTAAAGAAGCCCTGGAAACAGAAAGGAATTAAAAAGTCTTTCCTAAAAGACACACAAGGAGACAAACCAAAGTTCACTTGAACTAAAATATGCATATCACAGGCAGAAATAGAGAAATCTTTCTTATAAACATCAAAAACACATCATATTTATGAATTAACCCTTCTATTTGCTGAATATCTATTGGGAGCTTGTCGTGGGCTATTCTAGACAGTGGGAATACAGCAGTGAATGAGAGTAAGTCGCTGCTCTCCCAGATTAGAAGACAGAAATAGATGAGGAAATAATTTGGGTGGTGCTCCACTCTTAAAAGAACAGTAAAGCAGAATAACAGATTTGAGAGTGACAAAGCAGGGGCTGGGGGTGGTGTGGGAAGAGGCTATTTGTTGTAGATAATTTCTCAGAGGAGGGAATGTTTGCACAAAAAGCCTAAATGAAGAGAAGGAAAAAGTGATACCAAGATCTATGAATAATTTATCACATTCCAATAACCAAGTAGGCAACTGCTCAAAAAACTAAAACATAAAATGGATGTTATTTTATATTTCACAATTTTTACCCCTCTTTTCATGAGGCTTTAAAAGTGTGTAGAAGGTACTTATAGTAGACATCATTTACCTTTTCTTCCACATCCGTTGAAGAATAATCCTCCTCTATAGGACGCCTGAAACATAGATTATGCTGATGCCACCACATCCACCGAAAATCCCACTATAAACAGTACTTAATCTGAAGAAATAAGGTAAGATGATGCAATTGACAGCCTTACTTGGCTTTGCAATAAAAAAAAAAAAAACCCTAATAATGACACTTATAACTGGGAAAACCTCACAGCGTTGTAACACAGCATTTGATTAGCACCTAGTGGACTAGCTCTGACCCGTAGCTAGGTTCCCTCAAGATGGGGTTTATGATGTCATAGTATAGCTGCACACGTCACAGAGCTACTAGACCTGCATTCAAGACAATTAATAAAGGATTTTAAAATGTGAATTCACAATATAGCAGACTGCTCTATCAACTCTGCTCCTGAAAAATCAAATCTTTGTACTACCTAGTTTAAGGACTACAATAAAAATACACTAACAAGCTAAGCAAAAGCTGAAAACTATCTTGATGTTTATGTATTAAGACAGGATTCTCAACAGTCTGTTCTATGAGGGAAAAAGCATTTAAAAGAATATTTCAAATGTTTTAAAGCTGAAAATTATAAGAATATATACCTGAATAAAGATGTAAAATATTCCACTTTAATTTTTTTTCTCCCCCCGAGACGGAGTCTTGCTCTGTCGCCCAGGCTGGAGTGCAATGGTGCTATCTCGGCTCACTGCAACCTCTGCCTCCTGGGTTCAAGCAATTCTCCTGCCTCAGCCACCTGAGTAGCTGGGATTACAGGCATGCGCCACCACGCCCGGCTGATTTTTGTATTTTTAGTAAACACAGGGTTTCACCATGTTGGCCAGGCTGGTCTTGAACTCCTGACCTCAGGTGATCCGCCCACCTTGGCCTCTGAAAGTGCTGGGATTACAGGTGTGAACTACCGTGCCTGGCCTACTTTAATTTTTAAAAGTCATACTTGATTGTGCTGAGTAAGACAAACACTAAATGAAAAATGTAGTTGGTCTTCATTTTGGTTATATTGAGTGACTTCCTTCCCATTAAAGTGTTTTTTGTTTTTGGTTTGAGACAGAGTCTAGCTGTTGCTCAGGCTGGGGTTCAGTGACACAATCTTGGCTCACTGCAACCTCCACCTCACAGACTCAAGCAATCCTCCTGCCTCACCCTCCCGAGTGGCTAGTGGCTGGTGGCTGAGATTACAGGTGCCCGCCACCACGCCCAGGTAATTTTTTTTTTTCTTTTTTTTTGATACGGACTCCTGTTCTGTCGCCCAGGTTGGAGTGCAGTGGTGTGATCTGGGCTCACCGCAACCTCTACCTCCTGGGTTGAAGCGATCCTCCTGTCTCAGCCTCCAAGGAGCTGGGATTACAGGTGTCCATCACCACACCCAGTTAATTTTTGTAATTTTAGTAGAGACGGAGTTTCACCATGTTGGTCAGGCTGGTCTCGACTGCTGGCCTCAGGTAATCTACCCGCCTTGGCCTCCCAAAGTGCTGAGATTACAGGTGTAAGTCACCACGTCTGGCCTAGGTGGTTTTTGTTTTGTTTAGTTTTTAAGATAGTGTGGCTAACAAATTGCAAAATCAATGTAGTTAAATTTTACCTTAAGAATATATGTTGAAAATATTTGTTAAAAAGAGATTAGCCAAGTACGATATTATTTCTATATTTGCTATCCATTATCTTCTAAAGAGATGTTGTTGTTGCCTCCAATCCCTTTTTTATGTATAGCACATAAGCTGAAATCCATAATCTAAATTAAAAAGGGGGAAGAGGATCATTGTTTCTGATACTGTAAACGTAAATGGTCAAATTTCATGTTTCTAAAAAATTCACTTCTTGAAAGCAAAGCAAGTATTAGAATTTGGTCATTCTTAACTATCCAGAAGAGTTTAAATAATCTATTTTGATAATACTTCCAGTAACCACTTAAATTAAAATTAGGGTTCTTTATCCTTTGAAAACAGTGCTCTAGCTAATCTTTTTTTTCTTCTGAGTTAATCCTTATGGTATCTTGGATTTCCTATTTATAGTATTTGGGGCATCATTTTATATTCTAACCAATATGAGACATGTTTCACTTATTATTATATATATATTAAAGTACTATAGAAATGAACATGATCTTTATAGAAGTCAAACTCTTTTAGCTCTGGAAGGAACTTTTGGAAGTCAATCTCATATTTGGTTTCAGTAAGAAGGAAACTGATCATAATTTGCTAGCCAAATGTATTTCAAAATAATAAATACACATAAAGAATTTGCAATTAAGATCCTAAGCCAAAAAAAGACTTTTTATGCAACAGACCTCATATAAGGGCAAACAGTAGATATTAAAATTGCTCTTAACAGTAATATGGATCATTTCTAATAATGAACAGGAAATGTTCTTGCCAAAAGCTAAAAAACAGGGAATGAATGCCTACAAACCACTTTTCAAAACTCTCATGTTAATCTTTATTTCTAACCTAAACCAACTCTTTATTGTAGTATCTATGAAACAGCCAAACTGCAATTTATATGAATTATGCTGATTATCATATTCCTTCTACCAATCACTTGGTATAAGTCTAACGAGTACTGACTTGACAAAAACCACCATAGAAAAACAGTATAGAAAAATAGTAACGATAAAATGTGGTACATACCTACAATAAAATATTATTCAGCCTAAAAAGCAAAGTCCTGTCACATGCTACAAAATGTTAACGACATTATGCTAAATATGTCAGTCACAAAAAGACAAAATACTGCATGATTCCACCTATAGGAGGTATCTAGTCAAATTCAGAGAAACAGAAAGTAGAATGGTGGTTACTAGTGGCTGAGGGAAAGGGTAATACCAAGAGGCAGTTGTTTAATGGGTGCTTAGTTCTAGATCTGCAAGATAAAAAAAGTTCTGGAGATCTGTTTCATGAAAATGTTACTTAACATCATGAACTGTACACTTAAAAACTGTTAACATGGGCCAGGCGTGGTGGCTCATGCCTGTAATCCCAGCTCTTTGGGAGGCCAAAGCGGGTGGATTGTGAGGTCAGGAGATCAAGACCACCCTGGCTAACACAGTGAAACCCCATCTCTACTGAAAATACAAAAAATTACCTGGGAGTGGTGTCACATGCCTGTAGTCCCAGCTACTCAGGAGGCTGAGGCAGGAGAATCGCTTGAACCCAGGAGGCGGAGCTTGCAGTGAGCCAAGATCGCGCCACTGCACTCCAGCCTAGGTGACAGAGCGAGACTCCATCTCAAAAAAAAAATTTTTTTAATGCTAACATGGTAAATTTTATGTTAGATATTTTTCCCACAATAAAAAATTTTAATAACTATAGCCCCAAATTTGATGGATATGATAATTAACTGGCTTTTCGCCAAGAAAACACTCATTAAATTGATTTTACTAAATTGCAATGAGACTGATGCTCATCATCTTAAATGATATAATTCTAAAACTCTGGACTCTCTCGTACTCCTGACCCGAGAATTATAGTGCAACAAATACAATGGCTGTTGGTGCCAAGAATTATATGGAAACAATTCCTAATGCATCGAAATGAGTAAAATTTAAATTTTCTATGACTTCACACATCCAGGGTCAGAAGCTGAACTGGGATCTAAATTTGAAACTGTCTTCTCTGCCACTGAATAATGGAGTAACAGAGTAACAGTATATATGTATCCATAGTACACATAGTGCAAACACACACACACAGAAGTATAAATTGTTATAAACTATATATATATATATATGGGGAGACAAGACAGCATATATTCATTATCACTCTTAATGAACTATGGATTTTTCTAGGTAATGTTCTCTGAGATTGTCTGGTTAAACACTGAGCACCTATGCATTTCAGGTGATAAATGGTGGAGTGGTCAATGGACTCTAAACACAGACTGCCTGGGTTCTAATCTTGGCTCTGCCTTTCCTAGCTGTATGATCTGAAACAAGTGACTTAGACTCTCTGTGCCCTGTTTTCCTCAGGTGCAAATGGTTATGAAAACAGTACCTTTCTACAGGGTTGTGAAGATTTAGTCAATACGTGTAAGGCACTTAGAACCGTATCTGGCGGCCTGGCCCGGTAGCTCATACCTGTAATCTCAGCACTTTGTGAGGCCAAAGACTTTTTATGTGAGGCAAAAAGACTTTTTATGCAACAGACCTCAAGATCAGCCTGGCCAACATGGTGAAACCCCGCCTCTACTAAAAATACAAAATTAGCTGGGTGTTGTGGCACACGCCTGTAATCCCAGCTACTCAGGAGGCTGAGGCAGGAGAATCACATGAACCCGGGAGGTGGAGATAGTAGTGAGCCAGGATAACACCATTGCACTCCAGCCTGGTCAACAAGAGTGAAACTTCGTCTCAAAAAAAAAAAAGAACAGTGCCTAGCACATACCGAATATTCAATAAAAGTTCACTTTTGTTATTCTTATTCTTATTATTGCTACATTTTACTCAAATAATTTGGTCAACAAAGTACAGCTTAGATAACATACATGTATATTAAACCCTTTGATTTTAAAGGATTAAATGTATAAAAATCATCCCCAAAATGGAGGCAAGGAAAGAAGATTTATATAAAAGATGTCAAAATCAGAATCATTTTGACAAAGCATATAATACAGTTGGATGCTTGTCCCCTCCCAATCTCATGTTGAAATATAATCCTCAATGTTGGAGGTGGAGCCTAGTGGGAGGTGTTTGGGTCATGGTGAGTTCTCGCTCTAGTAGTTCTGAGAGCTGGTTGTTGAAGAGTGTGGCACCTCCCCTCTCTCTTGCTCCCTCTCTCTCCATGTGATACCCTGGCTCCCCCTTCTCCAGCTGCCATGATTTGAAGCTTCCGGAGGTTTCCCTAGAAGCAGATACTGGTGCCATGCTTCTTGTGCAGCCTGCAAAACCGTGAGCCAAAACAAACTTCTTTTCTTTATACGTTATCCAGCCTTAGGTATTTCTTTTCCTTTTATTTTATTTATTTATTTTGAGATGGAGCCGCGCTTTGTGGCCCAGGCTGGAAAACAGTGGTGCAATCTGGCTCACTGCAACTTCCGCATTCAGGGCTCAAGTGATTCTTCTGCCTCAGCCTCTGGAGTAGCCGGGATTACAGGCACCTGCCACTACACCCAGCTAATTTTTGTATTTTTTTGGTAGAGAGGGGGTTTCACCATGTTGGCCAGGCTGGTCTCGAACTCCTGAGCTCAAAAAATCCACCCAACTCAGGCTCCCAAAGTGCTGGAATTACAGGCATGGGCCACTGCCCCAGCCCGGTACTCCTTTATAGCAATGCAAAGCAGACTAATTTAACACAGCCAGGCCAAATTGCATCTTTAAGTTGTTTTCAGTTCCAGTCCAACGGTCAGAGTACATAAATAGTAAAGTCTAAGAGTTTAGCTCCTTACAAAAATTATAACACAGTTTGGTCTTACCATGAAATCTGAAATAGTTACAAATTATATTGTAGATTTTTATGCCCAAAATGGCCTGCAATGTTCTAAAATATCTAGGAGAAATCTAAAGTACCTAAATTAAGAAGCATAAAACATAACCATTTTAAGCAAGCTCCTGACATCCCGGAACTTTGCTTATAAAACAACTATAAAAAATTAGCTTTTCTCCTCTATACCCTCTGGAGGCCTACTAAGCATAGTAGATTACAATGTCACAAGAAAACATAGTTACTTACAAAGGATTCCGAATACAATATATTTTAAAACCAGCATAAGCCACTTCATCTTAAAACCTAATTACTACCATTTTAATTTTAAGATCAAGGCAGGTCACTATGAGGATAAAAGCAAGCATTTATTGCACATTGACCAGATGCCAAACTCTGCTTGTGCTTCACACAAATCATCTCATTTAATCTAGTATTTTCCATGTTTTAGGTAAAGAAAGCAAAGATCAAATGATTAGTCTTAATACTTAAAACTGCATAAAATTAGTATCAACTTTAGTATTAAAATATAGTATGAAAAATACCTTCAACACTAGTTTTAAGTAAACAAGCTAAATTTAATTCAAACCGAGTATACATGTATAAATTAGGGCTCTTTTTGTTTATTTTGTTTTGAGATAGGTTCTTGCTGTGTCATCCAGGCTACAGTGCAGTGGCATAATTTCGGCTCACTGTAGCCTCAACTTCCCAGGCTCAAGCAATCCTCCCACCTCAGCCTCCTGAGTAATTTGAACTACAAGTGCATGCCACCACACTCAACTAACTGTTGGTTTTGTTTTTGTTTTTGTTTTTTGAGACAGAGTTTCACTGTTGTCACCTAGGCTGGAGTGCAATGGTGCGATCTCAGCTCACTGCAACCTCCGCCTCCCGGTTTCAAGCGATTCTCCTGCCTCAGCCTCCCGAGTAGGTGGGATTACAGGTGCCCACCACCAAGCCTGGCTAATTTTTTGTATTTTTAGTAGAGACAGGGTTTTACCATGTTGTTGGCCAGGCTGGTCTCAAACTCCTGACCTCAGGTGATCTGCCTGCCTCAGCCTCCCAAAGTGCTGGGATTACACATATGGGCCACTGCTCCTGGCCTAAGTTTTTTATTTTTCGTAGAGACATGTTCTCCCTATGTTGTCCAGGCTGGTCTTGAACTCCTGTGCTCAAGCAATCCTCTCATCTCAGCCTCCCAAAGTGTTGGCATTACAGGCATGAGCCATCATACCTGGCCTCTTTTTATGTATGAAGCAGTAAACAAGCCCTTGGAGATGAGAAAATGAGAAAGCTCTAGGAACAAAAGACAGTGGAGACCAACTTACAAAGGCAATACCTACCATGGTATATTACCATATCCAATAGTAAATATGCACACATTTATTATTTTTGTTCTCTATTTTTATTTTTGTGTTTTGTTGTTTTGAGACAGGGTCTTGCTCTGTCACCCAGGCTGGCGTGTGGTGGCATGATCATGAATCACTGCAGCTTCAATCAACCTCCAGGGCTCAAGAGATCCTTCCACCTTAGCCTCCTTAGTAGACAGTACTACAGGCAAGTGCCACCATGCCTGGCTAATTTTTTTTTTTTTTTTGTAGAGATGGAGTCTTACTTTGTTGCCCAGGCTGGTCTTGAACTCCTGGGCTCAAGCAATCCTCCTGACTTGGCCTCCCAAAGTGCTGGGATTACAGGCATGAGCCACTGCTCCTCGCCCATTAATTATTATTTTGTATTTGATTTTACTTTCTGGTGGTCATGGTTTACTGCTGCCCTAAGAAAGTGTTTAATCTCACAACTGGGCAAATTGAGCTCAGGTGGTCAGAAAAACTTAAAATAATTCCTGCTTTTTCAACCAAATTTGCTACAACTGGCCTCTACTATGGCCTCTGAGAAGCCCAGGCTTCAGTACTGCCTGAAGCAGCCTGTGTAAGATTTTAGATTCTGGACTCTTTCTTTGTAAAGGATGACAGCAGCTTCCTAGAGAGGGTGTCTCACACTGATAGGCAGAGAGACAAGCAGGAGAGAAAGACGGCAAGGAAAGCATGTGGAAGTTAGAGATATACCTTTCAGATGTTCTTTACATTTTGAATTGACAGAAAAAATTGCATGTATCACGTATAACATGATGTTTTGGAGTATATATAAGTTGTGGAAAAGTTAAATCTAGCTAATTAACAATAGCATTACCTCACGTAGTTGTTTTTGTGGTTAGAACATTATTAACATTCAACTACCTCTGCATTTTTCAACAATACATTGTCCTTAACTATAGTCACCATGCTGTATGATAGCTCTCTTGAACACATTCCTCCCAACTGTAATTATATACTCTTGGACCAACATTTCCCCACCCTTCCCTCTAACTAAGCACCCCCACCTCTGCTAACCACCATTCTA
This sequence comes from Papio anubis, assembly GCF_008728515.1. Taxonomy (NCBI): domain Eukaryota; kingdom Metazoa; phylum Chordata; class Mammalia; order Primates; family Cercopithecidae; genus Papio; species Papio anubis. Next base: position 91,454,013 of record NC_044986.1, read on the forward strand.
CTCTCTACTTCTATGAGAACGTTTTAGACTCCACACGAGTAAGATCATGCAGTATGTGTCTTTCTGGGCCTAGCTTATTCACTAAACAGAATGTCTTCCAGATGCCTCCATCTTGTCGCAAATGACACAACTTTATTCTTTTTTATGGTTGGATAGTATTCCATTGTGTATACATACCATACTTTCTTTATCCACTCATCCACTGATGAGTATTGAGGCTGATTCCATATCTTGGCCATTGTGAATAGTGCTGCAATAAACACGGAAGTGCAGATATCTCTTCCACACAGTGCTTTCATTTCCTTTGGATAGATACTCAGTAGTGAAATTGCTGGATCATCTGGTACTTCTATTTTTAATATCTGGAGGCACCTTCATATTGTTTTCCATAATGGCTATACTAATTTACATTCCCACCATCAGTATATAAGTGTTCCCTTTTCTCCATATTCTTGCCAACACCTGTTATCTTTTGTCATTTTGATAATAACCAACCTAACAGGAGGAAGGTGATATCTCATTGTAGTTTTGATTTGCAATTCCCTGATGATTAATAATGTTGAGGGTTTTTTTGGTTTTTTTTTTTTTTTTTTTGGTGAGACAGAGTCTCACTCTGTTGCCTAGGCTGGAGTACAGTGGTGTGATCTTGACTCACTGCAACTTCCGCCTCTGGGTTCAAGCGATTCTCCTGCCTGAGCCTCCCGAGTAGCTGGTATTACAGGCACCCACCACCACACCTGCTGATTTTTGTATTTTTGGTAGAGAAATTTTGTACTAAAAACATAAAAATTAGCCAGGCCTGGTGATGCGCGACTGTAATCCCATACTCAGGAAGCTGAGGCATGCGAATAGCTTGAACCCGGGAGGTGGAGGTTGCAGTGAGCCGAGATCCCATCACCACACACCAGCATGGGCAACAGAGCGAGACCCTGTCTCATACTTATATAAAAGCATAGCAATGCAATTATGTACAGTACATATGCTTGAATAATAAATGACTGTTACTGGTTTATGTATTTATTGTATTTTTTATTATTATTTTACTTCAAATTATTTTAAAAAGTTAACTGTAAAACAGCCTCAGGCAGGTTTCTCAGGAAGTATCCAGAAGAAGGCACTGTTATAAGAGATGACAGCTCCATGAGTGTTCTTTCCCTGAGGACCCTCCAATGGGACAGGATGTGAAGGTGGAAGACAGCAATATGGATGATCCTGACACTATACAGGCCTGGGCCAATATGTGTGTTTGTGTCTCAGTTTTTAACAAAAAAGTTTAAAAGTAAAAAATAAAAAATTTCAAACACAGAAAAGGTTTATAGAACAAGCATAAAAAACATTTTTATGCAGCTGTATGTTTGTGTTTTAAGCTAAGTGTTATTACAAAAGTCAAAAAATAAAGAATTTACAGTAAGCTACAGTTCATTTATTGAAGAAATGATGTTTCACAAATTTAGTATAACCTAAGTATACAATGTTTATCAAGTCTACAATAGCAAAAAAATAAAGTAAGTTAGCCAGGCATGGTGGCATGTGCCTGTAGTCCCAGTTACTTGAGAGGCTGAGGCAGGAGGATCACTGGAGCCCAGGAGTTTGAGGCGGCAGTGAACTATGATTGTGCCACTGTACTCCAGCCTGGGCAAAAGAGCAAAACTCTATTAAAAAAAAGATAGTCTACAGTAGTGTACAATAATGTCTGAGGCCTTCACATTCCCTCACCGCCCACTCGCTGGCACACCCAGGACAACATCCAGTCCTGCAAGCTCCACTATGGTGTGCCCTATACAGATGTGCCATTTTTATCTTTGATACCGTATTTTTACTGTATGTTTCCTATGTTTAGATACACAAATACTTATTATTGTGCTCCAATTGCCTATAGTATTTAGTATAATCACATCCTGTACAGGTTTGCAGCCCAGGAATAATAGGCTGTACCATACAGCTTAGGTATGTAGTGGGCTATACTATACCATCTAGGTTTGTTTAAGTACACTCTAGATGTTTGCACAAAGATGAAATAACTATACCATTGGTTCTGTTGGATCAGAAGGGGAAAAAAAAAAGATGAAATCGCCTAACAACACATTTTTCAAAATGTATACCTGTTGTTAAGTGATGAATTACTGTACTTGGCCATTTTTATGTCTTCTTTTGAGGAAAGTCTATTCGGGTCTTTTGCAGATTTTTAGAAAGTCAGGTTGTTTTCTTACTATTGAGTTGTTTGAGTCTTTCTTGTGTTTTGGATATTAACCCCTTATCAGATGTATAGTTTGCAAATATTTTCTCCCATTCTGTAGGTTCCCTCTTCACTCTGTCGAATGTTTCCTTTGCTATGGGGAAGCTTTATAGTTTGACGTAATACTGTGAGTCCATTTTTGCTTATGTTGCCTGTGCTTTTAAGGTCGTATCGAAAAACTCATTGGCCAGACTAATGTCAAGAAGTTTCCTGTTTCCTTGTAGTAGTTTCATAGTTTGGGGTCTCATATTTAATCCATTTTCAAGAGTTGATTTTTGTTTATGGTGACAGACAAAGGCCTAATTTCATTCTTTTGCATGTGAATATCCAGTTTTCCCAACATCGTTTATTAAGGAAATGGCCCTTTCCCCATTGTGTGGTCCTGCCATCTTTGTTGAATATAAGTTGGCTGTAAGTAAACGCATGGTTTTATTTCTGGACTTTATATTCTGTTCCATTGATCAATGTATCTGTTTTCATGCTGGTACCATGCAGTTTTAATTACTATAGCTCTATAGTATATTTTGAAGTCAGGTGGTGTTATGCCTTCAGCTTTGTTCTCTTTTTTTTTTTTTTTCCGCAAGACAAAGAGTCTTGACTTTCAAATGATTATCAGTACACCAAGTAATAACGTGTAACAAGTTCTTAAGTTCTATAATCTAGTAAACATGATTAACAGAAACTAAAAGCAGCCCAAACAATTATACCAATATTGTTGTTCTAACCATTAGCAGGAATAGATTAAGGCTGAATGTTGCTTCACACAGGTTACAAATAAGTATTTACTACTTTTTCATAGATAAAGCCCTGGCAAATTCAGTAATGCATTAGGGGGGAAATTATTTAATCCCTTTCTTTCTTCAAAAAAATTGGTTTTGTTTAATTAGATCTAAGAAAGAAAATGTCAACACTGACATATATGTTGCTTGAACCAAAAAGTATACGAAAATAGATAACATATACCAATTTAATTTTCTAGGAAACACGAAATCTTTAGATAAGTTCTCAGTCTGGGGGGAAAAAAAACTGCATTTGTTACTCTCCAAAAAGGGGAGGGACCTATTACATAATATACAGAAATAATTTAATGCCTTTCCATAAGAATATAACTAGAGCTATGTTGAAACTTCATATTCCATGACAGCATCTAAAATGCCAATTCATAGAACAGGTGCTTTTTTCTTCTCCTACCCATTTACGCAGCAGTTTTCATAGGTTTCTGGCCGGATGTTGCAGACAAAGGCCAAGAGGTTGTTCAAGACTTCCTCCTTGTTCTGCCAGAAGTAGATCTGGAGGATGATCATCTTTTCTCCTGGGCCTCCTTTTCCACTTCAGTACTTCAGCTTCATTCGCCTTGAACTTTTTCCCTCTGCAGCCGGCACTGTTCAATTTCAGCCTAAGCTACTTCTTTGGCCTGCTTCAGTCCCCCGTCCATCCGCCTGTGGGCCTTGGAAACCTCAGCAGCCCGCTTCTGGGTCTGTAGCAGCTGCAGGATACCCTGCAACGGACTGGCCGTGGCAGGGGTTCCAGCTTCGTTCTTTTGGTTCAAGATTGCTTTTGTTATTTGGGGTCTTTTGTGGTTCTGTATAAATTTGTGGACTGTTTTTCCCTATCTTTGTGAAGAATGTCATTGATATTTGATAGGGATTGCACTGAATCTGTAGACTGCTTTGGGTAGTGTGGACATTTTAACAATACTAATTATTCCAATCCATGAACATTTATTTGTGTCTCCTTCAATTTCTCTCATCAATGTTTTTTATAGTTTTCAATGTAGAGATATTTCACCTCCTTGCTTAAATTTATTTCTAAGTATTTTTTTCATAGCTATTGTAAATAGAGTTTTCTTGATATTTTTTTCCAGGTAGTTCACTATTAGTAGATAAAAACAATACTGATTTTTATAAGTTGATTTCATATCCTGCAACTTCAGTGAATTCATTTATTAGATCTAACAGGTTTTTCTGGTGGCATCTTTAAGGTTTTCTAATTTTCATTCCTTTTTTTTAAAGGTCGTGTCAGATGTAAGATCATGTCATTTGTGAACAGGGACAAGTTGACTTCTTCCTTTCCAATTCAGTTGCCTTTTCTTTCTTTCGTCTAATTGCTCTGGCTAGGACTTTCAGTACAACGCTGAATAGAAGTGGCAAAAATGGGCATCCGTGTCTTTTTCTTTTTTCTTTTTTTTTCTTTTTGAGACAGAGTCTGGCTCTGCCACCCAGGCTGGAGTGTAGGGGCGTGATCTTGGTTCATTGCAACCTGTGCCTCCCAGACTCAAGCCATCCTCCCACCTCAGCCTCCCAAGTAGCTGGGACTTACAGGTGTGCGCCACCATGACCAGCTAATATTTGTATGTTTTCTGGTAGAGACAGGGTTTCACCGTGTTGCCCAGGCTGGTCTCTTAACTCCCGGATTCCAGCGATCCGCCTACCTCAACCTCCCAAAGTGCTGGGATTACAGGTGTGAGCCACAACACCTGGCCTGGTATCCTTGTCTTATTCCAGATCTTAGAGAAAAAGCTTTCAACCTTTCTCCATTCAGCATGTTAGTTGTGGGTGTGTCATATATTGCCTTTGTTGCACTGAGGTACATCCCTTCTTTATGTAATTTGTTGAGAGTTTTTAAAATGAAATATTGAATTTTTCAAACGCTTTTTATGCATATGTTGCGATGATGATATGGTCTTTTTCCTTCATTCTGTTGATGTGATGTATCAGGTTTACTGATTTGCATATGTTGAACCATCCTTGCCTCCCTGGGAATGAATGGTACTTGATCACTGTTAATGATCTTTTTAATATGTTGTTGAAATTGGTTTGTTAGTATTTTGTACCTATGTTCATCAGGGATACTGACTGTAGTTTTTGTTGTTGTTGCATCTTTATATGCATTGTTTTAAAGGAAAATAGTTATTATCTGCCAAAACAGAGGTCTACTTCTGAATGAAATCTGTTTAAAGACAAGTGTTTTTCCTGAACTATGTCTGTTTTCTTCATTTAATATTGTCTCTACCTAATACATTCAATACCATAACCAGGCTTTTCTCCCCTCTACCTTTTAAGAAAACCACTACAGTTTTATCTCTGATAAGACTACAAAATCCACATTTGTGAAGAGCACTATGAAGATGTCATCACAACTATTCAACGAAGCAGAAATTTCCCAAAGCCTCTGTTTTCCAAATATAATTCTTAATAGTCTGGGATTTACAAGGGTTATAAATAACAAACGATAAAATAAGGCAAAGAAAACAATCTCTGGCTAAACATAGTGGCTCACGCCTGTAATGCCAACATTTTGGGAAGCTGAAGAGGGAGGATCACTTGAGGCCAGTAGTTCGAGACCAGCCTGAGCAAGACAGCGAGACCCCATCTCTACGAAAAATTTAAAAGTTAGCCAAGCGTAGTGGTATACACCTGTAGTTCTAGTTACTCCAGGAGACTGAGGCAGGAATATCACTGGAGCCCAAGAGACTGAGGCTGCAGTGAGTCACAATCATGCCACTGTGCTCCAGCCTGGGTGACAGAGTGAGACTCTGTTTCTTAAAAAAAAGAAAAGAGGTGGCCAGGCACGGTGGCTCACGCCTGTAATTCCAGCACTTTGGGAGGCTGAGGCAGGCGGATCATGAGGTCAAGAAATTGAGACCATCCTGGCTAAAACGGTGAAATGCCGTCTCTACTAAAAATACAAAAAATTAGCCGGGCGTGGTGGGAGGAGCCTGGAGTCCCAGCTACTCAGGAGGTTGAGGTAGGAGAATGGCATGAACCCGGGAGGCAGAGGTTGCAGTGAGCCGAGATCGCACCACTGCACTCCAGCCTGGGCAATAGAGCAAGACTCCATCTTGAAAGAAAAAAAGGAAAGGAAAGGGAAAAGGAAAGGAGAAAGGAAAGGGGAAAGGAAAAAGGAAAAATTATCCAGGCGTGGTGGCATGCACCTGTAGTCTCAGCTCTCAGGAGCCTGAGTCAGCAAGAGAATCACTTGAACCTGGGAGGTGGAGGTTACAGTTAGCTGACGTTGCGCCACTGCACTCCAGCCTGGGTGACAGAGCGAGACTCTGTCTCAACAACAACAACAAAAAAAAAAAAAAAAAAAAAAGAAAAGAAAAGAATCCCTAAGTCTTACTCAAAAAAGAAACTATAAAATTAATGTTTCTTTTTCCAAATTTCAATGTCTAGCCTATTTTTTTTTGTTATTCATTGTCTTTTATTGTGGTAAAAGACACGTAACATATTCATCATTTAAGTGTCGTTTGTAGTGTTCAGTATATTCACATTATTGTTAATTAGATCTCCAGAACTTTTTCATCTTGCAAATATGAAACTCTATACCCATTAAACAATGACTCCCCATTTTTCCATCCTCACAGCTTACTCTTTTACTAAAGAAAATCATACAGAAAAAGGCAAAAGGAATAACTGTATTTATACTGAGTTATTTTTTCATTACTACTAGTGACAAACTACACATTAGTAAAATTAAGAAGGGGAACGTGAACATTTTCTATGAGTATCCAAACTTCATAGAAAATCATTACAAATTACAGAAAAATCTTTAACAGTCTCCCAAACACTAAAATAAATTTGTTTGCATTTTTATTGTAAGTATAAAACCAAACTCTTTTTCTGAAATTTGACTCTGACTGATTTATACTTCCTGAAATTACCTCTGAAACACCAAAATTTATTTAACGCAAAGTACTGTCACCTTCAATACACTGGGATGAAAACAAAAAAGCGTATTCTAAAGCCAAAAACTAACCTTTAAAGAAATATACTATTATATACAAAATTATCAAAATGTGAGCACAGATACATAACAAATTCTTGTTGAAGGTGAAAAAAGTTGGTTACTAACAGTTCACGAGTTACTTTTTATTATGGCCTCTGAACCTTGAATTACCGTCAATAATGAGTTACAGTTCAAAGTAGTGGGTTTTTCTGAATTGGTTAAGGAACATTCTATAATACAGATTTAGCATTAATTGAAAAAAATTTACTCTCTTCCTTTTTCTGCCAACCTTTGTTCATTTTTATAGATAATTCTAACAGAATACAAATGTTCTATGTAACAGATAAAATATGAACAATGAAAAACAGCCAGGGGAAAGAATACATAAAAATAAGGAGCAATAGTGAAAAAATCAACAGTAAAACAAATTTTTATTTCAAAATCTTTTTTTTTTTTTTCCTCTTTTTTTTTTCTTTTTTTTTGAGACGGAGTCTTGCTCTCACCCAGGCTGGAGTGCAGTGGCGCAATCTCGGCTCACTGCAAGCTCCGCCTCCTGGGTTCACACCATTCTCCTGCCTCAGCCTTCCAAGCAGCTGGGACCACAGGCGCCCGCCATCACGCCCGGCTAATTTTTTTTTTTTGTATTTTTAGTAGAGACGGGGTTTCACCGTGTTAGCCAGGATGATCTCTATCTCCTGACCTCGTGATCCGCCCACGTCGGCCTCCCAAAGTGCTGGGATTACAGGCGTGAGCCACCGCGCCGGGCTCTATTTCAAAATCTTAGCAGGAACACTTTTCTCCTTCAGTAAGAGTCCCTCACCTAAGAAAATTAATATACTGAAACTAAAATACAAGATTCAATAAAACAATGACCGTAACTAGATCTACTTAGCTAAAATTATATGAAATCAACCTAACATAATGCAGACCATCTTTAATACACAAATATGAGGTTGCTGACCTATTAACAAGAGAAAATGTTGCTTGAGGTTTTCTATTTGTGTGCTCATTTTTTGTTTGTTTTGTGATTGCCATCTACATCCTTCCTAGGCCTATCTGGAACCAAGAAGATGGATTTTTGGCATAGCTGGCCAAAACAGAGAAATGCCATTCCAATTTTCCACTAGATTAAAAAAGAAAATTTACAACTCACACATGACAATATTTCCAAGTATCCCTTGTTAAATCGTTCCTACTTCAATCCCCCACGGCATGCTAGGGCTGCTTTATTCCGAGGGACTCCTTACACAGTGTGCGTTTAGAATGGAAAAGATAAGAAAGGATAAGATATGAAGCCATCAAAAATTCAGAAGTTAGTCACTTTCTGCAAACATCATAGGGTTAACAGAGTTCAGCTTGATTAGGAGAGTATAATCTCTGAACAACATTCCCTAGTGGCTTTCTCTGCCTCCCTAGCGTCTCCTTGTTTCCAAAAATACAGAGGTCCTTGGAGAGGTTAAGTGTTATATGAGAACTAATTCTCTGGAGGCAGTATGCCGACCTTGACAATCTCCAGAGTTTCCTTCCCCCCCCCGTGACTCCTGTGATGCTGCTCCTTTCATCTTTCCCTTCTATCTTTGCTGAAACCTTGAGAAGTGGTCATTTATAAAGAAGAGTTGTTTAGCTTTCAGAGTCGAGGCCTCCAGGCTTCATCAGCAGCTATGGGGAATGATACTTCAGAAAGTCACTTTTAAGGTACATCCTTCCCACTGGCTCCATCTGAATGACCTCACCCACCTAGGTCTTCATGGCAGTGTTATCAATTCCCAAGAGTCTAGGAACAAGAAAAGTTCAAGGTGTCCACTCTGCTGCCTTCAGAGTAGATCATACATTTGTGAAATGAATATGGATTGCATATTAATTATACTTAACTAGGTATAATGACATTTTGTTATATAAGAAAATGTCCATAATGTTTTAAGACTTGTATACCCAGAAGTAAGTAGGAGTAAAATGACATGATGTCTGAGATCTGCTGAGCAGCTTAAAATACTTCAGCGACAAGAAGAAAAAAAGAAGATAGATGAGGCAAGTGCTACAAAGTCTTTTTTTTTTTTTGAGACAAGGTCTCGCTATGTTGTCAGGCTGGAGTGCAGTGGTTATTCGTAGGCATGATCACAGTGCACTACAGCCTTGAGCTCCTGGGCTCAAGCAATCCACTGGTCTCAGTCTCCCAAGTAGCTGGGACTACAAGGGCATGCCACCACACCTGGCAAATTTTTTTTTATATTAATTTATTTTTTATTATAGAGACAGGATCTCAAGCTGGTCTTGAACTCCTGGGCTCAGGCAATCCTGTTGCCTCAGCCTCCCAAAGTGCTGGGATTACAGGCATGAGCCACCATGCCTGGCCTAGCAAAATCTTAACAATTAGTAACTTTATATGTACGTGGAATCATTCTTCTACTCTTCTGTATGTTTGAAGTCTTTCACAACAAAAGAAGTTTTAACTTCCCATTACCCATTTAAAAACCATATTATTTCCAGAGGCTGTGTCACTATTTTAAAACTACTTGTATTATACACACAATATTTTCGCTTCTTACCATTTTGATTTCTGGAAAAGATTTCCGCCTGGCCAGGTTATTTAAAATGGACTCTCCAGCCCGGGCGCGGTGGCTCAAGCCTGTAATCCCAGCACTTTGGGAGGCTGAGATGGGCGGATCACGAGGTCAGGAGATTAAGACCATCCTGGCTAACACGGTGAAACCCCGTCTCTACTAAAAAATACAAAAAACTAGCCGGGCGAGGTGGCGGGTGCCTGTAGTCCCAGCTACTCGGGAGGCTGAGGCAGGAGAATGGCGGGAACCCGGGAGGCGGAGCTTGCAGTGAGCTGAGATCCGGCCACTGCACTCCAGCCCAGGCAACAGAGCAAAAAAAAAATAATAATAATTAAAAAAAAAAAAAAATGGACTCTCCAATTTATTATCAAAGGTTTTACCAGAATCCAGTGGGTCAAGTCCTATATATCAACACAAGTACTTAATAAATACCAGCTTCCATTAAAAATAAATCAGCATAAAAATAATTTAGACAAGAAGAAAGCCAAGACAACATTTAACCTCCAGTTATCAGGATTTGTTAATGGCAACTCGTGCTTCCAACTTTTTGACATTACCACCACCGTGATTTTGTTTTCAAACAGAAGAGAAAGGCTCCATTTATTACTACAAAGTTATAAAATAGAAAAGCAAAACTCCAGTCTCCCTTGGTGTACCTGCACCTCACCTCAATCCATCAGCAGAACAGGGGCCTGACAGCCAAGACCAAGCTCAATAGTTGCTAGGTCTCTGATGATTTTCAGAGTATATTCTTGATTAGCAGAAGCTCTGGAAAGGCCAGAGCAGTCAAAACAACTAGTATCAAATGACATTAGATGCAGAGAATCAAACCCACTGAATGTTCTGCTCACACCTTTTGTTCCCACACTGTTTACTGATAATCTGATAATATAAACAAGGAAGGTGTCAGAAATTCCTCTTTATATACAACCAAATTTAAATCTAAAACATATGGAAATTTACAATCCTTAAGTTTGAAGAAAAATGAGTCAAGCAGCAAGTAAATATAAAGCCATCAGAAATTCAGAAGAGTCAGTCACTTTTGGCATATATCATAGGGTTAATAGAGTTCAGCTTGATTTCCTACTCCTTATAAGATATATGACATCGTATGATAGTAATAATACTCACAAACAAACAGCTGCTGGTGTCACAAGAACTTAAATGAGTAATTATGTTCAGAAAATTCTGACTGCTAAGAATTGTCTTCTAATTCTTCAAAAAAATCACGATCCATGCATGGTATGGAGGATAATTCTTAAATAAAATAATCCATGAGTCAGCATACAGATTACTTCTTAATCTCTTTATATTTCTAACATGTGAAAGACAAAAACCATAGTTTACCGTTGGATCAAATACTTCAAACAGGCCGGGTGCAGTGGCTCACGCCTGTAATCCCAGCACTTTAGGAGGTCAAAGCAGGTGGATCACTTGAGGTCAGGAGTTCAAAACCAGCCTGGCCAACATGGCATAACCCTGTCTCTACTAAAAACACAAAAATCAGTCAGACATGTGGCACATGCCTGTAATCCCAGCTACTCGGGAGGCTGAGGCATAATAATCGCTGGAACCCGGGAGGTGGAGGTTGCAGTGAGCAGAGGTTACAGTGAGCTGAGACTGCACCACTGCATTCCAACCTGGGCGACAGAATGAGATTCCGTCTCAAAAACAAAACAAAACAAAAACAACAACAAAAAATACTTCTAACAACAGAAAATAGAAAAACAGCAAAACTCCATGAATTTACTATCCAGATTTAATAACTATCAATATTTATTAGCATACATTATTTGAGATTTTTAAAGAAGCATTACAAACATAAACACACGTTTTTTCTAGTTCCTTGATTCTGCCTTCTCACAAGTTTCTATAATCTTCCATTTTATTCAAAACATTCCCAAATTTCCCACATCCCAGTTCTCACCCTTTTGTCTCACAAACCCATCTTTCTCTTACTTCAAGACAAGTTTCTTAAAAGACTCTGTACTTCCAATTTCCACTTCCCCTCCTCTTATTCTCTAAGCTAGTTTCTGTCCACTGGACTCCTATTCAATTCCAAGCCCTCAGAAACCGAAGGCTACTTTTCAGACTCCACATTACTCAACCTGTTGGCAACTTTTCTTTTTTTTGAGACAGAGTCTCACTCTGTCACCCAGGCTGGAGTGGAGTGGCTCCATCTTGGCTCATTGCAACCTCGGCCTCCTGGGTTCAAGAGACTCTCGTGCCTCAGCCTCCCGAGTAGCTGGGACTACAGGCATGTGCCACCATACCCACCTAGTTTTGTATTTTTAGTAGAGACAGGGTTTCTTCATGTTGGCCAGGCTGGTCTCGGACTCCTGGCCTCCAGCGATCCACCTGCCTCGGCCTCCCAAAGTACTGGGATTACAGATATGAGCCACTGCACCCAGCCACCTGTTGGCAATTTCTGAGTGAGGCTCACAGATGTGGCTGTCACCCAGCCTGAAGGTCCTCAGAATTGCAAATTACCATATTTAGATAATGGGAATCTATTGCTGGGACTTCAGCCCCAGAATTCTGGGGTAAAAGGCATCTGTAGAACTTAGTGAGCCAGGACCCACCCAGAGGGAAGTAGAGTCAGAAGGAATAAAATGTATTTTCAGGCTGGGTACAAGAAGCTCACGCCTATAATTCCAGCACTTTGGGAAGCTGAGGTGCAAGGACAGCTTCTGCAAAGGAATCTGAGACCGGCCTGGGCAATATAGTGAGAACTTGTCTCTACTGAAAAAAAAATAAAAAAGTGCTTTCAACTACAACTTCAGCAAAGGGAGATTACTGACCAGAAATCATAGCTCTAAAAATTCTGGAAAATCCCAAAATCATGAAAAAAAGTATATGCTTTCTATTCGATTCACACAGACAATAAAGACTAAAGGAGCTACACCAAAATGTTAACAATGATTAAATCTCTGGATGTTAAGATCATGGATAGTTTTCATATTCTTCATTTTAGTAATATTTATTTTCTACAATGAACATGCATTTTTTTTTTTTTAAACAAGGGTGGGTGCATGTGTGAGGGGGTGTGTGTGTGTTTGTGTGTTTAAGCAAAAGGCCTGGCCTACATGCCTGTCTTTCAGTGTAACAAAAGGTGTTGCTAGGGAGATACAGCTCTACAGAACATCGCAGAAAACCTCCAGGGAACGAGTGGGTGTTGGCAGCTTTAAAGAGGAAAGAAAAGTAGGCTGGGTGCATGGGAAAGGAGAGCTCTCACACCAGTCTGGCCTAATATAAACCAAGAAGTGCCTGGTGTTCCCCCCACGCCTTCCAGTCAGCCACCAGGTCCTTTTTATTCTCCCTTTAACATACCACAAAGGTCTCACCACTGCTCTGTACCTCACGCTACCTTGATTCCACCAGGCATCCTGATGGTGTCTTCACTTCCGACTCTCTGACTTCCAATTCCACCTCCACATGGCTACTAGTGTCTAAACTGAAAATATGGTGGGCACCTGAAAATATTTCAGGACTATTTAGAGTACAGTGTACTCTAAACCCTGAAATGTATACAATCCTCTGCTTACCTTCACCAGCTGGACTGCCCAACCCAGACACCTGGCTCCAGTTAAACTTAATACCCATAGTTCCCTGAACATCCCATGCCCTGGCTTTGTGCCTCTATGCACACTCTTCACTCTGCCTAGAATATGCTTCCTCACCTTATCAACCTGGCAGACTCCTACTCATCCTTTGTGTCTAGCTCAAAGGAGATCTGTAAAACACTCCTAGTCAGCTGGCTGCTCCCTCTTCTGTAGGCCTTATTCATTTTCTACATAGTATTTTACAGCACTTCTTACCCTACTGGAGTTATTGCTAAAATATGTCTACCCTACCAAACCATGAGATATTTAAGGCCCGAAACTACATATCCACATGCATCTGGAATAATTAGACACAGCAGACATTCAATAAATATTTGATGAACAAACAAATGTGTTTGTTTTTGCTATATATTTTTATAGATATCTCAGAAATAAATTTTCGGATCTGGAAACAGGTACTGACTGATACTGGTGCTCTCTGAATGAAACCAATTCAAAGTTAGAGACCTAACTGAAAAGAAAGTAATGATCGAGACAAATACATACTGGGCAAATGGTAAGATTTCTGTCATCTTAACAGCTAAGGACATCAGAACTGTATCGATTTCGAATTAACAACCCTCTCAAATCATACTTTGAGGATTACATATTCCGGAAGGGTTTTTGTTTTTCTGTCCATAGTGGTAGTGGCAGTGGAGATGGGGCACTGCTGAATGTCTGTTAAAATGCAAGGCTAATCACAATATGTATCTTTTCTTCACAATCAAATCAGCAAGAATGGCTGATAACCACGATGGAAAATTTAAGATCAATGGCAATAAAACAGAATCTGCACCTAATTCTCATTTCCATGTATTTTGACTTTCAACGGTGCCTGCCTATTGCCTACCTGAGCTAAAGCAGGGATTGAATTTTGGCCAGTCTGAGTCTGCATATGAGCAGACTTGCTCTCTGTCAAAGAAGCTGTTATATTTCCATCATGCTGGGATTCAACTGTTTCCATGGTCATTTGTCTGAAAAGACAATAAAAAGGAAGACAAATTAAGGCCCTATCTTAAGTATTTGGAAATACAGGTTGAACATCCCTCATCCAAAAATCCAAAATCTGAAATGCTCCAAAATCTGAAACTTTCTGAGCATTTACATGATGCCACAAATGGAAAATTCCACATGTGACCTCATGCTATGGCTCAAAACTTTGTATCTTGTACAAAAATCATTAAAAATATTGTATAAAATTACCTTCGGACTATAAGGTGTATATGAAACATAAATGAATCTCGTGTCTAGACCTGGCTCTCATCCCCAAGGTAATTCATATGTATATGCAAATATCCTAAATCCAAAAAAATCCAAATTCTGAAACAATTCTGGTCCCAAGCATTTCAGATAAGGGATACTCAACCTGTACTGTTTTTACCTAGCTTTCTAATAACCATTTCTGACATCCAATTGTACTATCGGTTTTTGTTTTTGTTTTTTTTTTTCAAGAAACAGGTTCAATAGTAGAGTCCTAACTCTCTCAGCTTTTCTTTTCTGCTCACTGAATATGAACATTACCAAGGGAGCACTGCAAAACGTCTTGTGAGAACTACCTTATTTTAAAACTTAAAAAACTTATAATAAAATCTTCCTGATCATTACTTTAACCCTGCTGTTTAGCATGAATGACTGGAAAATTATGTTTCCTATTTTACATGAAAAGTATAAATATTCTATGATTCTCAAGGCCTAATAAACCTGTTTTATATTATGAGGTAGCGTGAAGGAATTTCCCCATTGTCTAAATTAAATGTATAATAATATTAAAATATCTCTTGCTTTGTTATCACTAAGTCATTTCTGATAAACAAACCCCAATTATTGAAAAAAGAGGACCTAATTTTTTCAGGAAAAAACTTCTGATGTGATTTGAAGTTTGTGTATGAATTCAGTTTAATGATTTCTATATGGACTCTTTTTAGAAGGCAAACTATATTATAATAAATTTTATCCTGTTAAAGATAAAATATAAACAAAATAAAATTTAAATTTAAAAACTTACAGAAACTAGTCCCTGTTGTTATACATCTTTTCAGCTGTCAATAATACAGTATGTTTTTTTCACCTTAGTCTAACTATATGTCCAAAAAGTATATGGTCCACTTAGACCTCTGAATTAAAATATCCAAGTTGTTTTTCCAGATTTATTTAGTTACCAGATCCTACAGATCCTTCATCTACTGCCTTTGACTTCATACCGCCTTTTGCATTCCAGTAGCCATTAGCCAAATTCAATCATTCCATGCTCAAACCTGTCTGCTATCGTCTATACTACAGTTATTTTAACACTTACAACTGACCAGGACAATTTAGAGCAATTATACCAAAATACAAACATAGAGCCTACCATAGAAAAACGTCTTTCCCTATATATTGCCTAATCCTTTATCTCTTTTCCTAAAACTTCCCAGAGTGGCCTCTCCAATTCTAGGTAATTATAGGTCATCATCACACATAAAGGGTTAACTCCTACTGTTCTACTTTTGGTTACGTGAGCAGTTTCCAAAGAAAATACCTCAAGACATTAGTTCTGCAGGTTCTAAAAAGGCATTATCTGGGGAAAAAGGGTAGGGAAAGTGCTTTGTCAAAACGTTTTAAAGATTAAAAGGATTTCTCTCCCACAGAACATCTCAAAAGCTTCAATCCACTAGTGTGTCTTGAGAAAGGTGAAAGGCACAGGTCCAACAGACACCATTTTCTAAAAGTATCTGACCACCAAACAAACCCTTTTCCCACAAAGTATGCCTTAGCAGGAGTATTTTGGAAACCACATGGGAAATGTTGTCTTGTGCTATTTTGTATACCTTTGAAAGATAAAACCTTTCTTAAGGTTCTGCAACAACTTGGGTCTCAACTCAAAAATTACATGCCGAAAGGCCTTCCCCAGTAAACTCTATTTCATTCTAGAAACATTCATTTAGCATCATCTACATGGCAGGCTCTGAAAATACATAAGCAGGTAAGTCATGGCCCTTGCCCTGGCGGAATCCATTAACTATGTTGTTGGTTTCTCAAATTATGGTCCTTGGACAACTCGCATCAGAATTAACGAAAAGTATTTGCCCTAAAAAATGCAGAAGCTTAGGCTCAACCCCAAACCTAGTTAATCAAACTTTCTTGAGAATTCAACTTCTTATATTCAAACAATTCCAATATGTACTAAAATTTCAAAAACACAGCTTATTGGCAGGTCAGTAATTAAAGTAAATCACAGGTAAAGTAATTTCTTTCTTTCTTTTTGAGGCAAAGTTTCGCTCTGTCAACCCAGGCTGACTCGAGTGCAGAGGCATGATCTCAGCTCACTGCAACCTCTGCCTCCCAGGTTCCAGCAGTTCTCTGGCCTCAGCCTCCCAAGTAACTGGAATTACTGGCGTGCGCCCCCGTGCCCAGCTAATTTTTGTATTTTTAGAAGAGACGGGGCTTCGCCATGTCGGCCAGGCTGGTCTTCCAACTCCTGACCTCAGGTGATCTGCCCGCCTTGGCCTCCCAAAGTGCTGGGATAACTAGGCATGAGCCACCGCAACTAGCTGTAATTTCTTGAATCATGTGACGTATGTGATCCATTAAATGCTCTGGAAAACATAAGAGAATGACTAAGTCCGCCAGAGGATGTGGTCATATGAGTTGTACATTGAAGGTTGAGTAGGATTTCACCAGCTAGAAACGACAGGGCAACTATGAGAGGGAGGAAGTACAGAGGATATTTGGGAAACAGAATAGCTGACTGGAGTAGAAAATCTGGGGGAGTGAAGGGGGGATAATTAGATTTAATGGGAAAGAGACAGAGTAGGACTGGTACAAATAGGGCTGGAAGGGTTGCATGGAATTAAATTAGGAATAATCTATTTTTTTTTTTTTTTGAGATGGAGTCTTGCTCTGTCACCCAGGCTGCAGTGCAGTGGCGCGATCTGGACTCACTGCAACCTCCGCCTCCTGGGTTCAAGCAATTCTCCTGCCTCAGCCTCTCAAGTATCTGGGATTACAGGCACGCACCACCACACCCGGCTAATTTTTTGTATTTTTAGTAGATACAGGGTTTCACCACGTTGGCCAGGCTGGTCTCCAACTCCTGGCCTCAAGTGATCAGCCCGCTTCGGCCTCCCAAAGTGCTAAGATTACAGGCGTGAGCCATCATGCCCAGCCTGAGTTACAACTCAATAACTGATATTTATAATAACTATCCTGAGTCATCAAAAAAAGCCTAATTATGTTCAGTATACTTTAAGGACAGAGGGGTACACACTGTGGAATCCAAGAAGTCTCCCATTTAAAAACAAAAAAAGTTTTAATGATTAAGAAAATAAACTATTTGGAACTCAATTTTTGAGATATGATAAAAGACTATAAGCTATCAAACAAATTTCAAAATGTTTTATACATCAAAATGTCTTGATATGTATCATCTCAAGAAATCATTTTAATTGGTCCATTTTTCTCTGGGGGCATTTCCCAGAGAGTTCAGTCCTTTGCCCTTTTCCTTTTGTCAATATTACAGAATTTTCCAATATGAATACTATGGCTTCTTCAATCCTATATGCAGATGGCTCCCAAATCTGTATTTACACACACTTCCCTCCTACTGAGCATCTCAACCTGGGGTTTTCATGGACACCTGTCCCTTCTCTTTTATCTCTTCTTTTAGTCAAGAGTATCATCGTCCATTCAGACTCCAAAGCTAGAATCGTGTATCTATATTATCAGTCAGAACCAGATCAACCACAAAAAGCAACCCCACAAAGCTAAACATCAGTCAGAATGCCATGAGGCCTTGAGCCTTAGGGAGAAAGGCAGAGATGGAAGGTCAGCAGCCACCCCAACTCCTCCTCCTTACCAGAATTTAGCACTGGGCACTGTCCGCTGTAACCTCCCATTGCCTCACTGGACAAAGTAATTGAGCTGCTGTTCCACACAGTTGCTGCCACCCACTCTGAAGACAAAAATCACAGACAATGGGCCTCTTCCTAAGCCACAACTAAACTGCAATGCCCCTGT
This sequence comes from Papio anubis, assembly GCF_008728515.1. Taxonomy (NCBI): domain Eukaryota; kingdom Metazoa; phylum Chordata; class Mammalia; order Primates; family Cercopithecidae; genus Papio; species Papio anubis. The sequence goes on from NC_044986.1 coordinate 91,472,135, forward strand.
ACCCATGCCAGAATCATACCCAAATCACTGTCCAAGATATAAACTCCTTCCATATTTCATCTTCACTCTCATAACTAGTGCTTCCTTTCCCTCCATAATACAACCCCTCACTCCTGTTCTCCTTCCAAACCCCAGCAATGTGCTATCTGGAACTCCCAAAGCCTCGCAGCTGTCCTCTCAAGAAGGTACTGCTCATCTTCCCACACCCAATCAAGGTCATCATGTCGAATGGCCATCTGCTTTGTTCCCCACTGTTGCTTCCCACCTGCACCTCCTTTACTCCCTTGTAAAAACCCTTGTTCAACTGAGGCTCAAGGTCATCAGGATCCATAAGATAATCAGTATCTACTGACCTCCAGGATGTAAACTGAAGACTCTGGCTCCTGATGTAAAAGTCTTCCTCTTCACCATTCTGTCTATGTTCAACACTCAAATGAAGACCCATCCCTTACCCAGATGTCTGAGATCAATGACTTACTTTATGCCACTTCAGCCATCTACTGGAATGGTTGGCCACACCCTGGACACTGCTAATGTGCAAACTGGTCCAGCTCTGAAAAAATTAATTCTGACATTCCACCCTGCCTACAACATCCTATTCCCCCCCACAGCTTACCCTCTCCCTTGACCACTCCCATCACACTTGTTATTCCAACACACTGAGATCTCCACACCACTTTCTCTCTGCCCATCCACCTCCCTCTTTCTTCACTTCCCACCCTATTCAGCTAGCATGGCTTCTCATTTTAATTATTGTCTCCCAGCCAGGCACGGTGGCTCACGTCTGTAATCTCAGCACTTTGGGAGGCCAAGGCGGGCAGATCACGAGGTCAAGAGTTCCAGACCAGCCTGGTCAACATGGTGAAACCCTGTCTCTACTAAAAATACAAAAATTAGCTGAGTGTGGTGGCAGGGGCCTGTAATCCCAGCTACTTGGGAGGTGGACGCAGGAGAATTGCTTGAACCTGGGAGGTGGAGGTTGCAGTAAGCCAAGATTATGCTGCTGCTGTAAATTCTTAGTAAATACCAACCTTGTATCTCCTTGTAAAACCAACTCTTCATCTCCTCTATGCCTGCACCAAGGCAGATGAACAATATTGAATGAAATTATAAGCCAGAATAAGCTATTAAGGCCAAGCACAGGGGCTCACGCCTGTAATCCCAACACTTTGGCGGGGCCAAGGCAGAAGGATCACATGAGCCTAGGAGTTCGAGATCAGACTGGGCAACATAGTGAGACCCCGTCTCTACACAAAAAACAAAAAAATTAGCTGAGCATAGTGGTGGTCACCTATAGTCCTAGCTACTCAGGAGGGTGAGGTGGAAGGAACTCTTGAGCTCAGGAGGTCAAGACTGCAGCACACCATAATCGTGCCACTGCACTCCAGCCTGGGCGACAGAGCAAGACCCCATCTCTAAAAACATAAAATAAATATAGCTATTAAATTCTCGGTTTTCAACCTCAAATGGGCGGCAAACTGATGGAGTTTGCCTACTTGGCTTACTACTCTCCCATTCTCCACAACTGTTTCGAATGTGCTCCCTCTTCTCAATCCCTGCGTTTCTATACTGACTACACTCAATGAAAGCCCTTGCCTGCTGTCTCTAATTAGAACTCCATCAACTCCCCACACCAAATCAACAAAGCTATTGACATCTACACTCACTATGCTCCCTTGCCTCCTGCCTCCTCCCCACTCTTAAAATTCCTGTATCTGTTGTTTAGAGCCCATGCCCTTCAGGGGTTTATACTATCAATTATTCTCTCCCCCTTTAACAGTTTTTTCCTGTAAAGACTTAAACACATTCACGTCTGTCCCATCTCACAACTTACACACACAGCCACAAATCCACTGGATCAGAAATCTCTCAAGCTATTCCCTTGAACCTCTCTTCTCCTTCTCACTGCTAAACTACTTGAAAGAAATGCCAACACTATCTCCGTTACTTCACATCCCACATACTCCTAGACACCCCCCCAAGTTTACAGAGGTTTCTGCCTCTAAAACATCTCTAGAAATGGTAACTAATCTCTGTCACTAAATCCAATGTACATTTTAAGTCCTATCTTTTGTTTGATCCCTCAGCAGCATTCAAACTGTTGACAACATCTTACTTCTTGAACACTGTCTCAGTGTACTGATACTACATTTTCCTCTTCCAATCTGATTCGCTGACAATTCCTCCACAAGCTCCTCTGACAATTCCTTCCCTTTCTCAATGTTAACCTTCAACGTTGCATGTCTTCGGGACTCTGCTTAGCTTTCTTGCCTCACTCTCAAATCTCTCCCTACTTCATGGGGTCTGTTTCTCTGGATTCAAGTGCCAGATTTAAGTCCATGACTCTAGGCCAGGCGTCTCTTCTGAATTCCAAAATGCAACATCCAAATCCCTGTTTAACATCTCCAAACACATGGCCTGCAGGAACCTCAAAATCAATGGGTCTAGAACTAAACTCCTCTTCTTCCTCCACAAACTTTCTACCCTTCTGAGTTTCCTATCTCAAGAAATGGGACCCCACCATCCAACCAACTGTTCAAGCCAGAAACCCTGAAACTCCCTGTCATTCCACACAGCACCATCATCAGGTTTGATGATTCTACCTTCTAAAGAACAATTAAGTCTCCTTCTCTACATTTCCACGGCCACCACTCTATCTCCTGGCTCCAATCCATGCCAACAGTTATGTTTCTAAAACATGTATTTCTACTTAAAATATTTCTTTGCTTAAAACTCTTTAGTAGCTTCCTATTGACTACAGAATAAAATCCAAACTTCTAATTCTTATAACTATAACCATCATTTATTGAGAGTTTGCATGTGGTAAGTGACTGGTAGTTTTGATTAACAACTCTGTAAGATCACTATCATCAGTTCTTCCAGCCTGGGCAACAGAGTGAGACTGTCTCAAAAAATAAAAAATAATTAGTTCTTCTTTTAGCAATAAGGAAAAGGAGACTCAGGGAGGTTAAAAATTTGATCTTACCACAAAGGTATAAGTGGCATAGCCAGGTTTCGAACCAAGGTTTTTTTCCGAAGTCCATATACTCCATTACTAAACCACACTGCCATTCGATCTCTTTCACAATGTGACCCATTTTAGTTCTACAGCCTCATCTCCAGTCCCTCTACTCTTTCCAACACACTGCATGCCAGCCTCCTAATCAGACATTTTTTCAAGTACATACCTTACTCTCCCAGTTTTAATCTTTTACATCTAATCTTCCCTCTTCCTGAAATGCCCTTTACCCTTCTTTGTCCAACTGGCAAATTCTCACTAGTCTGTCAAGGTCTGGTTCAAGGACACCATCTTTCAAAGGCCTATTCTAATAGCCATGGGCAGAATTAGATATTCTTTTTTGAGTTCCCAAAGCATTTTACAAGTCTGTTATAACATTTGTGTAGCATATAATACATGTATTCACACAACAGCATGAGCAACTCAGGGACAGGGATCCCATCTTATAGATTTCCATGCATTCCCAGTGCCTAGTACAGTATATGCTACATAAACCAATTATTCAATTATCCTGGAAGACTGTGCAACTATCAGGTGTTATTATAATAACAAAAATAACATTCAGAGAGATTAAGGGACTTTTACAGGGAACATAATAGGTAGCATGATGAGGGATGAAAAAGAGGTGTTGTGACTGTGACTCCAGGGTTCCTTCCATGGTCACTGCCCTGCGTATTCCAGTTTGGACAACATTTTATGATGATGATGTGTTTTGGAGTATGCTGCAATTGTTGTTGCAATCTCACTCAGATATGCTTTCTCTTTCATAGCAAATGCATGGACTGTAATTTTATTCCATTTGTATTCTGTCAGAGTACCTAGCACGGTGTTCAGTTCATGTCATTTAGTAAAAGTTTGATACTAAAATTATTTTTTTGAAGGTAAAAATCATCTATAAAAAAGTAAGGTTAACACTAGCAATTTAAACTAGATACGCTATTTCCAGCCAGTTTATTCCGCAGATTTATATCCAACTGCCCTCCAGTACAACCCCCTAAACCTACTAAAACCCAACTCCTACACAGGACTCAGTGCAGAAGATTCAACTAACAATTCAGTGCTCAACATGGGTCAAGTACTGTACCAGGCATTTTTCAAGCACTATCTCAGCAGAAATGCAGGACCCCAAACTCAGCTGTCAACGTTGCACATACAACATTAACATCTATAAATCAGCCACAGCTGCTCCGGATAGAATTTATAGAGTCTATTATCATCTTATTCACTACATAATTTATAACTAAATATATTAAAATTGAAGAGATGTCACATAGAATATATTTCCCCAAATCTCACTTTCTATATTAAACATAGTTGTGATATTAAATAAACACAGCTGTACTAAAACTAATAGTGTTTAATTAACTATGTAGTATTTTAATTTTAAACAATAATCCTTTTCAGAGAGAAAAGAACCAATTCACAATTATGAATTACAAAATATTTAAAAATAAAAACATGTAAGGATAAAACAAAACTAAAACAAACAAAAAAGTCCACTAAGCACTATAAATTAACAACAAGCAAAATACTGGCAAATATTTGGTTCCACAATTCTAAAAACAGGTAAAAATTTGCTAAAATGGTGGCTGGGCATGGAGGTTCATGCCTGTAATCCCAGCACTTTGGGAAGGCGAGGCAGGTGGATCACCTGAGGTCAGGAGTTTGAGACCAGCCCGGTCAATATGGTGAAACTCCATCTCTACTAATAATACAAAAACTAGCTGGGCGTGGTGGCCCGCGCCAATAATCCCAGCTACTCAAGGGCTGAGGCACAAGAATCTCTTGAACCTGGGAGACAGAGGTCGCAGTGAGCCAAGATTGTGCCACTGCAATCCAGCCTGGGCAACAGAGTGAAACTATGTCTCAAACAAACAAACAAACAAAAAAATAGCTAAAATGGGGATATTTAAATTTATGAACAACTAATAATAGCAGGAACATTATTTTCTTTTGAAGTTAAACATTTCTTCTGAAATCTCCTTTATATTATTTAGCAAACCTTTCTCTCCTTTGATAGAAAAGCAAATATTATCCCAACCTGTTTTGAATATACTGGGATCCAAATTAATAAAATGTTAATATAACTATTGTTTTTTTAAAAATAGGACCTTCCATTAAAACATTTTTCTCCTTAGAGATAGGATCTTGCTATGTTGCCCAGGCTGGTCTTCTTCTTTTTTCTTGCTTTCTTTTTTTTTCCCCAGGCTGGTCTTTAACACCTGACCTCAAGCAGTTCTCCCACCTTGGCCTCCCAAAGTGCTGGGATTATAGGCTTGAGCCATTGCACCCAGCCTAAAAAAAAATTTTTTTTTTGATAAAAAATTGTTTTAATACAAAATACAAAAAATTAGCTAGATATGGTGGCACCCTGTAATCCCAGCTACTCAGGTGGCTGAGGCAGGAGAATCCCTTGAACCTGGGAGGCAGACGTTGCAGTGAGCCAAGATCGTGCCATTGCACTCCAGCCTGGGTAACAGAGTGAGACTCTGTCTCAAAAAAAAAGAAAAAAAAAATTCTAAAATTTTAGTTGCATCCAATTTTCAAAGACAAATTACACTACAGAGGAAGTGCATTACCCTTGAAAAAAATTTTCACCTCTTCTAAAAACAGAATCCAATTGGAAAAGGAAGTTATTAAAGTTGTTTCTATTCTTTTAAATTTCTCTTCAGGGCTATATCCAACTGATGAAACAGAATGTCTCTGAAAGTAATCAAAAGAAAACTTGAAAAATTCTATTTGGATATTTGTAAAGTGTTGGTAGAAACTTTCTTCTATTTCGTAAGGTTAAATACAAGTATAGCCAAAAGGCCAGGAGGAAGAATAAAACCCTGGGGACTCTTCAAATTCTACAATTCCGCTGAACTATCGACATCCTCACAAATGGTCTACTTTCTAACTGAAAAGACCAGTACTTGGCATACGTCAACTGACATACCCACACATCCCCTACAGCGCCTAGCATGGTACACAGTAGATGGTACCTTAAGTGAATGGCTGAATAATTTGAGTCTATAATAGAATACATATACATACATATATGTATGTGTACATCTATACATCCATTTACTCATCATGAACTTTAAGCTAAGTAGAATTTTCAAAAGAACAGAAAAACATACATCTACCTACCTTAGATTTGTCTTAATATATTTTTTCCTTGCACATTTGCTCATTGTTAAGACATTTGTAATCAATGCTTTCCTCCTTTCCCGTTTTCTTTATTTATCCTGCAGTAAAATTATAATGTTGAATTGGGAGATCGTAACATTTCACTTCAAAAAACTCTCAAATTAAATTTTATTTAAATTAAAACCTCTCAAAATGAGGCCAGGAAGAACATTCTAATTTCTATAAAACTAAAAATACAAAACACCACCCCCTGCCCCGCAAAAAAAACCAAAAGACTAGAAAGCTAAAAACAGCCCTGTACTGTTTTTTGTCAATCTTATTTCTACTGTATTTTTCTTATCTTCCTAGGGGGAAAAAATTGACAAAACTGAAATGATACACTATTTTTCTGATTATTTGCTACTGAAGACAAAGCAGTGCTATCTAAATCATCTAATACACACTAAGTATAGCTCATGGGTATCAGCTCTATTTTTAAGAATGATCATTTAATAAACTTCATGAATTATTTCCTTATATTTCACTTCAATGCAACAAAATTTTCATTTACCTTAAATTCCAACTTGGGTTTTTATCCAAAAATTAAACTCCAAACAAAATACATTTATTCAAAACGTCCTTCTGATAGCCTTCAATCCATGAAAAAAACCTAGTTTAGACACTGTAGCAATTAAACTCTCTTTATTTTTTTTACTAATATCTTTAAAAAGATATATTTGACATGTGGAACGAAGTAAAACTGGCAAAAAAAAAAGACAAAAGAACACTTGAGCCAGACATGGTGGCTCACACCTGTAATCCCAGCACTGTGGGAGGCTGGGGCAGCAGGTTTGCTTGAACTCAGGAGTTTGAGACAAGCCTTGGCAACATAGTGAGAACTTGTCTCTACAAGAAAACTGACCAGGTATGGTGGCACAGGCCTGGACTCCCAGCTACTCAGGAGGCTGAGGTGGGAGAATCGCCTGAGCACGCAAAGTTGAGGCTGCAATGGGCCATGTTCGCACCATTGTACTCCAGCCTAGGTGACGGAGCAAGACCATTCACAGACCTAAACTCTTTTGAGACAGTCTCAAAAAAAAAAAAAAAATCTGGGAGTTCTTAATTTATTTTAGAGCTGGAGAAAACAATGGTGCTCATCCCTAAGTAACCTCTAGGCGCCTCTGCCCGCAACAGCAGTGCTTAGACAGACACACTGCTTTCAGAGTCCCCTCCTAAGGGTTCCTCTAAATGATGGCATACAATCCCGGTCAAATTTGGAACTGTAGGCAGCAGGCAGGTTTATCAGACCTTACTAAGCGCACTAAGGCGATGGTTACTACTGCTACCATCTGCCCCCAGCATAGAGACAAGAGACAGTAGGGCATTTGAACAGGCTCCTCACAACAGGAACAAAAAGCAGAACTGATGCCATTCTGAGATTAAACCTTATTCTGTTATACTACACTAGCATTTTACATAGGGACATCTTATGCTCCTTAAAAGTTGTATAACCCATTAGATGCCACCCCCTCACACTAGATGCTGGAGCGCTGCAGGAGACAGCTCTCCAGGAGCCTGCAATCTAAAGAGGGGGCAGATGTGTCAATAAAATAATAATAGCACTTGAACAATAATGGCAACCACAGCACTATATCATAGAAACAAATGCCAATTTCTGTATTTCACTTGGAAATATTTTATTTGCTGAATAATAAATTCTTGTGGTTCAAAACTTTAAAACTAGAAAAAGGTATTCAGAGAAGTCCAGGAACAGCCACCTGCTTCCTCTTCCCAGAGGTAACCAGCACTGAAGAAAGCACCATCTTCTTGCCATGGGAGCCACAGGATATCAAAAAGAAAAACTAGCCTCATACCCGAATAAGGACAAGATAAACTTGACCCTGACTCAGGATGATCAGAGCCTTACTTCATTCCAACTATTGTCCACAAGGTCACCAATGAATGCTTGCCTGCTTGCCAAATCTAAAAGGATGCTTTCTAGTCCCCATCGTCCTCAATACCCCTACAGCATTTCCTCCTCTATTTGAAACTTTGTCCTCTTTGAATTCTTTATGACATTACTTTCATGCTTTTCTTCCAAATTATCTAGCCTTTTGTTCTCTATCTTCTTTGGCTCATTTTTTTTTAAATGTCTCTCTTTTTAATTTTTTTTTTTTCCCAGAAATGGGTATCACTATGTTGCCCAGGCTGGTCTCAAACTCCTAGCTTCAAGCAATCCTCCCACCATAGCCTCCCAAAGTGTTGGGATTACAGGCATGAGCCACTGTAATCAGCTCTCCAGTTATAATTTCTAATCAGATCTCTTTATACCTAAACTCCCAAAGAACACTGATATATCCTGTATACTACCAATCTACCAATTTTCTTTTTTTGGGAGGTGGAGGGCATTCTGGCAAAAACCAGAGAGAGAGCTTTCTGGACAAATTCTAAGAGCTGTAACACTTATATACTACCAATTTTCTACAGGAATAATTTAAAAGTCCCATCTGCCAAGGGACTCTTAAGCTTTAGCTTTTAGAGCAGAAAGGCATATTTTAGAGGAGTTTGTTACAGGCAAGTAATAACTTACAAGAAGAAATGAGACTCAAAATTATTTTGCCTAGTTATGGATTTCTGTGCCATATTTTGAAGGCCATCTAACATCCTGATAAAAACTTTATTAGGTATGATTACAAAAATAACATTTGGCATTCACCTTACTTTCACCAGCATGTTGCTCTATGTTCACCCTCTGGTGTAATAGCTTCAATTAATTTCTTTGTTTTTCGTTTTTTGGTTTTTTTTTTTTTTTTGAGACTGAGTCTTGCTCCGTCGCCCAGGCTGGAGCGCAGTGGCACCATCTCAGCTCACTGCAAACTCCACGTCCCAGGTTCAAGCAGTTCTGCAGTTCTCGTGCCTCAGCCTCCCAAGTAGCTGGGATTACAGGCACATGCCACCACGCCCAGCTAATTTTTGTATTTTTAGTAGAGACGGTGTTTGACCATGTTGGACAGGCTGGTCTCAAACCCCTGACTTCAAGTGATCCGCCTGCCTCGGCCTTCCAAAGTGCTGGGATTATAGGCTTGAGCCATCGTGCCAGGCTTAATTAATTTCATTGCTGTCAGTATACTTCAATATATAGCTTTCTATACAAATGGTATCTAAAATATGTTGATTATGCTATAAAGGACATTTTGGGGACAAATGGTGAAATCTGAATATGGGATTATATATTACAGAGAGGGTAATAAAGCGAATGTTGGAAAACGCTCATATAAAATAAGCAAACAAATACAATATGCTGATAAAGATAGTATTAAATTAACACTTAAAAATGTTGAGGCCAGGTACCATGGTTCACCCCAGTAATCCCAGCACTTTGGAAGGCTGAGGTGGGCAGATCGCCTGAGGTCAAGAGTTCAAGACCAGCGTGGCGAAACCCCCTGTCTACTAAAAATACAAAATTAGCCAGGTATGGTGGCATGCACCAATCCCAGCTCCTTGGGAGGGTGAGGCAGGAGAATTGCTTGAACCCAGGAAGCAGAGGTTGCAGTAAGCCAAGATCGCGCCCCTGCACTCCAGCCTGGGCAACAGAGTGAGACTCTGTCTCATTATTTAAAAAAAAAAAAAAAAAAAATTATAAAAATTAGCTAGCATGGTGGTGTGTGCCTATAATCCCAGCTACTCTGGAGGCTGAGGCAGGAGAATCACTTGAACCCAGGAGGTGGAAATTGTAGTGAGCCGAGATAGCACCACTGCACTCCAGCCAGGGCAACAGAGCTGTTTAAAAAAAAAAAAAACAAAACTTTGAATACCTAATCTGCTGTGGTTAATTACATTAATACCTTAATGTAACTTTCTGGAAAAATTAGGTATATATAAGAATTAAACTTCTTGGGCAAGTTTACTAGAATACCAAAGTCTACTTAACCAATTTCCAGCTCTCCATATTAACAGTGTTCTCCACTCCTGTGAAGCTTACAGTATAGCTAATGCCCACCACAGTTCTCTAGTGTGCCCAAGCACTTGTGTTCACTCCAACAGGGATGGGTGCTTACCAAGAGTTAGTTGTATTTGTCACCAAACCTGATTATGCCAGCCATACTTGTTGCAATTTTGTAATTTTATTAAATAGTACCTTAGATGAAATGACTAAGTGGATTAAATGATTCAAAAAGAGAACTGTTTCTCTAAAGACTAAGTTGAATGCTTTGGAAAGACAATAAAGACAGTTTTGCTTTTTCTGCTTTAAAAAAACTGCTTCTGCCCAGGCGCCGTGGCTCACGCCTGTAATCCCAGCACTTTGGGAGGCCAAGGCGGGTGGATCACATGAGGTCAGGAGTTCGAGACCAGCCAGGCCAACATGGTGAAACCCTATCTCTGCAAAAAATACAAAAGTTAGCCAGGCATGGTGGCGGGTGCCTGTAATCCCAGGTACTTCGGAGGCGAAGGCAGGAGAATCGCTTGAACCTGGGAAGGTGAAGGCTGCAGTGAGCCGAGATCGCTCCACTGCACTCCAGCCTGGGCAACAAAGTGAGACTCTGTCTCAAAAAAAAAAAAAAGAAAAATCTGCTCTTGGACTAGATATTACAGTTGGAGATAACTATGAAATACAGGAAATATTAAATTAAGATTTATAAGACACTTGCCAAACAATCTAAGTTCTTACGCCACTTTCAAAAACCCAAAAATATAAACTGTAAATTATGCATTATTGAGATGGTTTTGGAAAGAAAGGCTAAGAAAAATAATAAGAAAAACTGAAAGCACTGCAACTAGCATATCCAAAAGAAAAAGAAAGGAATGTGGAATAAAAGGTATCATACCTTTTACAGAAGCAGGAAGAGAAAGAACACAGAGAAATACAATTTGGTTCTGTGATGAAGCAAGGTTTTAGTTCTTTGCAAAAGTAGATATCCATAGGGTAACTGTAATTTAAGTAGCAATAGCAATAAAGTTTGAAAGATAAAGGAGAATATGAAGCTCATATTGTAAAGTTGGTCCTTCTCAACCAAGTCGATTAAAATATTAAGAGAAGGTGGGGCTAGTTATAAGACAAATGATTCCAACAGCTGAAATTGACAGGGATGAGACTATGGTTACCCATTTTAGGGGAAGGAGATGAGTACAGGAAAACAACGTGAGAAAGCAGTACCATGAAATTACACCATTAGTCTTACACTCTTTATGAAGCAAAGTTACAATAACTTTCAAAATATAATCTTTACACTTTCATGTAAAAACAGAATAGCCAAAAGGGATACTCGTAAATAAATATTCCAAACACTTGTAAATGTCTTTAATATTTCAAACATGAATTGTACATAAATTCAGGAGGCTCTCTAATACAGATTCACGGCTACTCCAATTTAATTGCCTGAGATACCTGTTATTAAGAAATCTTAACTCTTTACTAAAATCACTAAAGGATTAGCTATTCAATAAGTGTCTCTTTTTCAATTCATTTCCCACCTGCTGCCTGCTTTTGGCTATTTCACAGTAAATGACCTACAGAATCGGCTGCTGAGGAGGAAATGAAAAATGAAATTCCAATAATCATGGTCTATCTCCATCCTTTCAAACACCTCCCTCCCCCACCACCACCACTTCATGTGAAACCAAATATTTATTTTACGTTTTTTGAGACTGAGTCTCGCTCTGTCACTCAGGCTGGAGTGCAGTAGCACGATCTTGGCTCACTGCAACCTCCAACTCCCGGGTTCAAGCGATTCTCCTGCCTCAGCTTCCTGAGTAGCCGGGATTACACACGCGAGCCACCATGCCCAGCTAATTTCTGTATTTTCAGTAGAGACGGGGTTTCACCATGTTTGGTCAGGCTGGTCTCGTGATCCACTCACCTCGGCCTCCCAAAGTGCTGGGATTACAGGCATGAGCCACCGCACCCGGCCAATGTGAAACCAAATTTGTAAACTTTTGAGGGAGTTATTTGCTTGACTAGGCTCACTGTAAGGTTGTCTTTTTTCTTTCCCCCCCCCCCAATTGCATGCTTCTTTACTGCACATTAAGTACATTTCGGCCGGGCGCGGTGGCTCAAGCCTGTAATCCCAGCACTTTGGGAGGCCGAGGCGGGTGGATCACGAGGTCAGGAGATCGAGACTATCCTGGCTAACATGGTGAAACCCCGTCTCTACTAAAAATACAAAAAAAAAACTAGCCGGGCGTGGTGGCGGGCGCCTATAGTCTCAGCTACTTGGGAGGCTGAGGCGGGAGAATGGCGTGAACCTGGGAGGCGGAACTTGCAGTGAGCCGAAATCACACCACTGCACTCCAGCCTGGGAGCACAGCGAGACTCCGTCTCAAAAAAAAAAAAAAAAGTACATTTCAAAACATCTACATATTAAGTATAAATGCATTAACTACTAGATAGTAAATCTGACAAAGTAAACTACCTGAATCAGCTTAAGATCAGAAAAAATAATTTTACCATTATTTTACTTACCTAGATTGGGCCTATCTTACACATCTGAACAAAACCTGTATCTTTCTAAGTGCAGAAACATGCCTAATTTTACTCCTCCAGAAATTTTTAAGAGTAAAAACATTCCAAGCACCCATATTCAGTAATATAGGTCTTTTTTTTTTTTTTTTTTTTTTTTTTTTTTGAGACGGAGTCTCGCTCTGTCACCCAGGCTGGAGTGCAGTGGCCGGATCTCAGCTCACTGCAAGCTCCACCTCCCGGGTTTGCGCCATTCTCCTGCCTCAGCCTCCTGAGTAGCTGGGACTACAGGCGCCCGCCACTTCGCCCGGCTAAGTTTTTGTATTTTTTAGTAGAGACGGGGTTTCACCGTGTCAGCCAGGATGGAGTAATATAGGTCTTTATGTATGATATAGTTGCCACAATTCCAAGGGTGGACACTTTCACCATAATCAATGCTAGGATATAAATTCCAGTTAAAACCATTTCTAAGCCAAAAAAAAATAATAATAATAATCATTTTTTGTGCTATAAATGAAAACATTGAGGTTAAGAATATAAACAAAACTATCTGCTATTTTGCTATTCTAAGATGGATGATTTAAGTCTGCTATGTTTAAAAAAATACAAAAAAAAAATCTTTACTAAGATAACTTTGAAGACACTGAGTTTATTTTGTGAAATTCTCAAGGAAAATATTAGCATTACATTAGCTCCACTCTTAAACGTTCACAGGATTTTACTAATATCTTGACATTTAATTGGCCTGGTTATACTACTGTTTAGAAAACATGCACAAAGATACTTCTCATTTGTGGAGAACTGATGAGGCTTCAAAAAAGTCTAACAAGAGGATGAGTTGCTAGTAAGGTTTTCTTAGAGGTAAGCATCCTTCCTGACCAATGAGATAGTTATTTAAGCAGTCTTTAAGCAAAACTACCATACAGTTTTGTAGCCTATGCATTTCCTCTACTTACAAAAACTACTTCACATACATGTTGCCAGTAATTTCCTCCATCACTCCTAGGAAGGCCTGTCATGAAATGTGCAAATAGATATCATTTTACTTTGTAAACCTTACTATAACTGAACTACAGTTATGCTTCACTTAATAATGGGGATACGTTCTTAGAAATATTAGGCAACTTCATTCTGCGAACGTTATAAACTGCTCTTAAACAAACCAAGATGGCCTAACCGACTACACACTTATGCCAAATGGGATAGCCTGTTGCTCCTAGGCTACAAAACCTGTACAGCATGTTACTGTACTATATACTGCAGGTGATCAGAACACAGTGGAATGTATTTGTGTGTCGAAACATACCTAAACATAGAAAAGGTAATACTCTGCCCTCTGACATTAGGACAGCTAGGACATCACTAAGTGACAGGAATTCTTCAGCTCCATTATAATCTTAACGGACATATATATGGTCCATCATTGATCAAAACATCATTATTCAGTGCAGTAAGATTTAAGGCATTTTCATAAGTAATATCAACAAAAATTTCCACTAATGATATCCTTAGGTTTTCTTCTTTGTTCTTGCTTATTCTCTACTGGATATACAGTATCAGAAAATGAAAACCTATGAGTAAAAGCATTTATTCTTAACAACAGCAGTCTTTATTGTGGAGCTCCCATTGCAAAAGGTATTTAAAATCTATTGTCTAAAAGGAGATTATTAACATAATTATTTAAAATGTTCATTTCTACCTATTGCGTAATGAGATACATCTTTCCTAAAATGGGTGGTTTTTTGTTTGTTTGTTTTGTTTTGTTTCTGAGACAGAGTTTCGCTCCTGTTGCCCAGGCTGGAGTGCAATGGCTTGATCTCGCCTCACTGCACCTTCTGCCTTCTGGGTTCAAGCGATTCTCCAGCCTCGCCAGCCTCAGCCTGCTGAGTAGCTGGAATTACAGGCATGGGCCACCATGCCCAGCTAATTTTGTATTTTTAGTAGAGACAGGGTTTCTCCGTGTTGGTTAGGCTGGTCTTGAACTCCCGACCTCAGGTGATCCGCCTGCCTCAGCCTCCCAAAATGCTGGGATTACAGGCATGAGCCTCCACGCCCAGCCTAAAATGGGTATTTTTTTAAGTTCCTGTGTTGATAATATCAAAACTGTATTCAATGAACAATAATAATTCTTTTCAAAGCTGACTTTTACATACGGAATCCATCAGTTTACTTAAGTAGAAACAATAAAATTCGGCATTTCAGGCTTATTTCCTTATCAATGTTGATAAGGAAATATAAAAATATTGGTTCTAAAACTGCTCTAAAAAATAACGTCTCTCAGTGGTTCAGCTATTACTTGCACTGCTCAGTTTTAAGAAGTCTATCTATAAAAGGAACAGGACATTTGAGAGCTCTTCAGTAGGACTATCCACTTCAACAATAAACCTAGCTCAATCTTCTGGCCCAATACTTAATTTGCAGGGAATACAACTTGGGATAAAACACAACTTCAGAAACATATCTCTATATTGGTAAAGATTCAGTCAGGATTCCTTATGTACGTTAATAATGCAAAACTTTTCCCTACTTTTCATGAAACGGTCATAACCCTAAGCAAGATTTTGTATTTTGATGACGCAGTGACTCACCTGAGTATGAAACTGGAATACAGCCTATTAACTATGGATTCGAGAGTTTAAAATTCAGAAAGTAGAAGTAAATTTCATTAACTTTCACGGACAATGCAAAAACAGAAAGACTAAAAATAAAAATGTCCTCTATGTTTACGCATTAAATAAAAATTTATTCATATACTGTCACCAAAATATGTACACAAACATCACCGTAATTACAACTTCACACTCACCAAAATGATTCCATATCCATCACCAACTCACTGGGAAAGTATGTGTTATATTCATCTATTTACAGATTCGCCAAAGTCGTGTGTATACTGACGATGCTTTAAGTGTTTACTCATTCAGGATCAAAACCATTTTAATATATTTGTTAAAGTTGTGTCGGGATCAATACATAGTTCTTTAAACATCAGTTTTAATACTTTGCATTTATTGGCCAAACATATTGCGTGCAAGCCTTCCTTTGGGAAAAAAATTACTTTAGATTGAAAGACTTTAAGACTACTATGACTTAGGAAGGGAAGGTTTGTTATCCAAAAACAGAATCAAGACTAAGAAAAAAAGGCCGGGTGCGATGGCTCACGCCTGTAATCCCAGCACTTTGTGAGGCCGAAGCGGGCGGATCACTAGGTCAGGAGATCGAGACCATCCTGGCTAACACGGTGAAATCCCGTCCCTACTAAAAATACAAAACATTAGCCAGGCGTGGTGGCGGGCGCCTGTAGTCTCAGCTACTCGGGAGGCTGAGGCAGGAGAATGGCATGAACCCGGGATGCGGAGCTTGCAGTGAGCCGAGATCGTGCCACTGCACTCCAGCCTGGACGACAGACCGAGACTCTATCTCAAAAAAAACAAAAAACAAAAAAAAAAAAACTAGGAAAAAAACGTGGTGCTCAAAGCAAAAGCAAAACAAAACAGCGTGGTTTATTAATGTAATCTGATACAATGTTCATAGCGGACCTCTCACTGTTCAATCTAGGTTTTTGTGTCAAGGGAAAGGTGCACTCTCATCCGCCCGGCAAATTAAATAGAAAAGAAAACTGAGTCGCGTACATAAACCACACTGTTAAACGGGCTCTTTCAATTTCAATGACACTTTGAGACTGGCCTTGTAAGTCACAATTTCTTAAAATGTGATTACAAACTGACAGCTGCTTCACTGAGCAGCATGCAGGAAACCCCTAAGTGATTTCAAACTCAGGTATCTGATATACAAATAAAACGCGACAGGATTAAGAAACATGTTGAGGCTGGGCGCGGTGGCTCACGCCTGTAATCCCAGCACTTTGGGAGGCCGAGGTGGGTGGAAAGTCAGGAGTTCGAGACCAGCCTGACCAACATGGTAAAAGCCCCAGCTCTACTAAAAATACAAAAATTAGCCAGGCGTGGTGCCGCATGCCTGTAAACCCAGCTACTCGGAAGGCTGAAGCAAGAGAATCGCTCGAACCCAGCAGGCAGACGCTGCAGTGAGCTGAGATCATGCCGCTCGCCGCATTCCAGCCTGGGTAACAGCAAAACTGTCTCAAAAAAAAAAAAAAAGAAGCATGTTTAATAATGTGTTTATTCCCCAAATTCAGCAGGCTCTGGAAACCTTACCAGATGGCCCTAAAAATGTAAGACTCAGGCAGAAGGGAAAATGCGCCATTCAAGAGCGGTCGCGGCTCTGCCCTTCCCTCTCCTGAGATTGCCCGCGCCCGGGACCGAATGACTCAGCTACGAGGCCCTCCGGCCGGGTTTTGGGAAAAACGGGCTGCGTTCGCTGAAGTTTGAACTGAGCTCGCAAAGCGGGGCAGAGGCGCTGTGGGCACTGAAATCCGAAGTCCTTACTTCTGGCTTCCTTTTCCTTTTCCAAGTTAAACCGCTCCCCTGAGCCGCAAGGCTCTCTCAGGGCGGATTTTCCAACTCGTCCCAAGTTCGCGAGGAGGCAGGCGGGTCCCGGGGCAGCTGAGATGACCTAGCGGGCGTGGGCCGAGAAGGCAGCGGCCACGGGGGCGCCAAGCGAGGGGCCGCGTCAGGTGAACTCGCGGCTTCCCCGCCAAACCTCCGCCCGGCTCCGGGGTCCCGGCCCGCCACCCACGGCTCCGCTCGGCCTCCGCTGCTCCACCGCCCCCGGCTCCGCTCCGCCTCCTGCCTCCACCTCCGCCTCCTGCGCCGCGTCGCCGGCTGCTGGGTCTCGAGGCCGGGGCCGGCGCACCACTTACCCGCCGCAAAGGGATTTACGTAGCGGACCTCGTCACTGATTACGGACGCGAGGAGGTGGAGACGGCGAGCCCGACCGCCGCTCAGCAGCGGCGCCGCCGCCCAGCAACCCGGCGCCGGCAGCGGCCCCACGTAGTCCCCACGTCAGCTCTGATGCGGTAGCCGCGGCCTCCCTGCCGACCCCGGACCAAAAGTAGCGCTGCAGCAGACGGAACCGCGTCCTCCCGCCCCGCCCTCCCCTCCCCCACGCCGGGACAGCCTCCCGGGGTACGCCCCGAGGAAAAATCCAGGCTCGAACTCCGCCCCCTGCCGGCCGCCAGCAGGAGTGAGGCGCCGCAATCCAACGATGAAATGGAACGGGGGAGGGGCGGCGGGAAGGAGCGGGTCAGGGGGCGGGGCCTAGGGGTGGGGAGAAGTAAGGTCAGGGGGCGGGGCCAAGAGGAGGAACTAGCCTGGAGGTGGGGCGGAAGGTAGGGGCCGGGGGAAGGCTGGAAATCGAAAGCTGGCCTTGCCGCGCCGCGCCGCGCGTGCGCCGGAAGTCCAATGACTTGTCAGCCAGAGTAACGGCTGTCGCCAGGTCCTCAGGGTCTCGAGGTCAGTTTCTTCCTAAAGCCGCCAACCCCAAGCCAAGATCCGCGAACTTCTCACCTCTGTCCAGGCCGGACTGCAGTGGCGTGATCTCGGCTCTGCAACGTCTATCTCCCCAGGCTCAAGTGATCCTCCCGCCTCAGCCTCCTGAGTAGCTGGGACTACAGGCGTGCTGCTTCTGACTTTTAAAAGCTGTCTACATGCCTTAACTAGTGGCCCTTTTCCTCCGTCTTCACAGTCAGTCACAGCTGGTTGAGTCCTTCTCCAAAGGAAGCTTGAGCTCCTGAGACAATTCACCTGCTTCTTAGGGTCGTTTCTTGCAGTTTATCCCAGTGTTTGACTGGAAATGCTCCGCATGCCGGACGCGCTGGCTCAGGCCTGTAATCCCAACACTTCGGGAGGCCAAGGTGGGAGGATCGCTTGAGCCCAGGAGACCAGCCTAGGGAACACAGTGAGATCCCATCTCTCTTTTTTTTTTTTTTAAGATTAGAAAGGTCGGCCTGGGGCTCACGCCTGTAATCCCAGCATTTTGGGAGGCAGACATGGGCAGATCACTTGAGGTCAGGAGCAGCCTGGCCAACATGGTGAAACCCCATCTCTACTAAAAATACAAAAATTAGTCGGGAGTGGTGGCAGACACCTGTAGTCCCAGCTGCTTGGGAGGCTAAGGCAAGAGAATCGCTTGAACCTGGGAGGTCAAGGCTGCAGTGAGCTGAGAGATCGTTCCACTGCACTCCAGCCTGGGTGACAGAGCAAGGCTCCATCTCAAAAAAAAAAAAAAAAATTAATGAGATGTCAGGAATAAAGAATAGCAGCATGGTTATAGAGTACAGTAGGTCGTCACTTAACGATAGGTTCTTAGAAACCATGATTTTTAGCCTAACAACTTACAGCAGGTCCACAAAAAAACATTTCATTCAATGTTGTCTTCATTTCATTATAATATTGATGACAACAAAAATCGGTTTCACTGTACATTGTTTAACTGAAAACGAGTTTCTAAGAAGCCATTGACAATGTTAAGTGAGGATTTATTGTATTCTTTCATATCAGTTACTGTAGTGTCAGTGTTTTCATAATTTTCACTGAGCAGGACCTAATCTAAATCCAATCTGAACCTTTGTTCAAATCTAATTTTCATAGGTCAAAGGGAATTGTGTCCACAACAATTGTCTGTGTAACAGAAGTTCATATGAATCAAAAAGAATCAAAGGAACAGCAATTTCTTATTTGCAAAGTATTTTCTCTACTGTTTCCTTTCTTGTCAGTATTTTACTCCCATATGTATGTAGTCTTAATTATAAAATTCAGAAAGCACAAACCATATTTTTTTGTTCATCTATTTTTTTTACAAAGATCAATACTAGAGGTGAGATACACATACTTATAAGCCCATCAGTTCATGGTCTCTGCTATCCCCTTGCCATAAGATGTAATAGACTTAAAAAACCATGCAGTTGGATCTGGGTTTAAATGTATGCTTGTTAGCTGTGGGCAAGTTTCATATCCTCTTAAGGGAAGCATAAGATTTTAAAATGGGAAGAAAAATAGTACCTACCTGTTAGGGTTATTATAGATTTTTAAAAAACATCTGCCATAAGATAAGTACTTAAAAACCTAGTCATGTTTGTGTTAGTTCAGTGTCTAGCTTTTGGGGCTCCTCACCTAGGTGATAGTTAATTCTCTGGTGGGGAGGGACAAGTAGGTCACCTACTTTTCTGAGAAAATACAGGCTGTCAGTCACACCCTTATCCTCCCTCCTCACTTCAAAATATCTTCAACTTTCCCTCCCTTTCTGGGTCGGGAGGAGCGCCTCTTTTCCTTTCCAAATCCAACTGTAAGTTAGATGTCATTTCTTTCCCATATCAGATCTTGCTCAATTACCACGAGTCATACCTGCAGCTTTTTTCATCCTCTTGGCTCCTTCATTCCCTACAAATGTGTATCTTGCCTCTTGAAAACTGTTGGCACTGCTAACCCTATAAGGAAGGCCACAGAGTTGCCAGTTCCAGGTTGTACATTTACATTTCATTTTTTGCCCATTTGCTTACTGTTCCATCTCTTGCCATCCCCTCACCATCAGATTTCTCAAGAGAGGAAGGTAAGGCAGGGGCTGTATTCACTTCCTCACCACCCACTCGTTTGTTATTTCCTGCCAAATTTTTGCTCTCTTCCCTCTCTCTTTTTTTTTAATTTAATTTTTATTTTTATATGTAGACATGGGGCCTCATTCTTGCCCAGGCTAGTCGGGAACTCCTGGGCTTAAGCAATCCTTCCACTTTGGCCTCTGAAAGTGCTGGGATTGGCCGGGCGCGGTGGCTCAAGCCTGTAATCCCAGCACTTTGGGAGGCCGAGACGGGTGGATCACGAGGTCAGGAGATCGAGACCATCCTGGCTAACACGGTGAAACCCCGTCTCTACTAAAAAAAAACACAAAAAAACTAGCCGGGCGAGGTGGCGGGCGCCTGTAGTCCCAGCTACTCGGGAGGCAGAGGCAGGAGAATGGCGTGAACCCGGGAGGCGGAGCTTGCAGTGAGCTGAGATCTGGCCACTGCACTCCAGCCTGGGCAACAGAGCGAGACTCTGTCTCAAAAAAAAAAAAAGAAAGTGCTGGGATTATAGGCATGAGCCATTGCACTTGGAATGATTACTAAATCGTTCTGATTACTAAATCTGATGACTTTTTCTCATTTTTCATTCTACTTGACCTATTTTCCTCATCTGATACTACCAATCACTGCTGCCTTCTTTTTTAAATGTATTTACTTAGAGGCAGAGTCTCGCTCTGTCACCCAGGTTAGAGTGCAGTGGTGCAATCATAGCTCATTCAGCTTCAAATTCCTGGTCTAAAGCGATCCTCCCATCTCAGCTTCCCAAAGTGTTCGGATTACAGGCATAAGCCTGCCGCCTTCTTAATATAGTCTCCCTCCTGAATTTTCATGATACTTGGCTCTCATGGTTTCACTCATCTTTGTCTCCCTAATGTAGACAGTTACTAATTTTCTGTCCTTGGACATCATCTTCTATACTGTCCTCAAACAGTAATTTCCTTAGTTATCTAATCATACCCATTTTTTTGAAAGATAATTCTAACATTTATACCCAAAGCTTCCAAATTCATTCATTAGCACCAGATCACATTTTCGAACACCTGACAGTTCTCACTTCTGTGGCCCATGAGCGTTTCCAACTCATAGGTTCAAAACTACATGTCTCGTCTTCTTCCCCTTTCATACCTGAATCTTGATTTTTTATTGTTGTTTTGGCAATGTTAATGGCACTTTTCAGCTCCTTGTCATCCTGCCTCTACACCTTGAAATCATTTTGGTCGTTCGTCTACTCATGTCATTCAGGAGCCACATAGAAAATATTTTGAAGTGCCTGCTATGTTCCAGGCCCTGTGCTAAATGCTAAGTGTTGTTGCTTTTGCCTGTAGAAACTTGCACCCATCCCTTTTTTTTTATTCCCACTATTACCTGTCTGGTACTTCCAGTATAGTTCATCCTAAGCATTTCTGTTTGATTCATTTTCCTTAGATATAGCTCTGGTAATGTGATTTCTCTTCTTAAAAAATCTACAGTGACTAGAAGGGACTGAAACTTAAGGAACAGAAGTGAAAGGAGATTGTGAATTATCTTTGGTGGCCTCTTGAATTGTGTACTGCAAGAGTGCTTTACATATTTTAAAAATAAATGACATTTTAATTGAAGCAAAAACTCCAGTGAGATGTTATTAGCTAACAGAGTACAACTAAGTTTGGCATGAAGTCATTTGTTTTGTTTTGTTTTTTGTATGTTTTGTTTATTTGTAGATAGGATCTTACTCTGTCACCCTGGCTGGAGTGCAGTGGTGCTGTCACAGCTCACTGCAGTCTTGACCTCCCAGGCTCAAGCCATCCTCCCACCTCAGCCTCCTGAGTAGCTAGGACTATAGGTGTGCACCATCACGCCTGTCTAATTTTATTTTTTTTTATATAGGTGGCTTCTCTAAAATGGGGATATTGGCCAGGCATGGTGGCCCACGCCTATAATTCTAGCACATTGGGAGGCCGAGGCAAGCAGATCACTTGAGGCGAGGAGTTTGAGAACAAACAGACTGGCCAGTATGGCAAAACCCCATCTCTACTAAAAATACAAAAATTAACTGGGTATGATGGAGCATGCCTGTAATCCCAGCTACTTAGGAGCCCGAGGCATGTGAACCACTTGAACCCAGGGGGTGGAGGTTGCAGTGAGCCGAGATTGTGCCAGTGCACTCCAGCCTGGGCAATGGAGCAAGACTCTATCTCAAAATAAATAAATAAATGAAATAAAATAAGGATATTATTACTACCTGCCTCACAAGTTACATGAATTAAATTAATGCATGTAAAGCACTAAATAAATGTAAGCTATAATTATTATTTTATGACTTGGCCAAGTTTCTTTGTTGACTTATGTGAAATCTGACAACTTAGAAATCAAAATAAACCCCTTTGTTTTATAAATTAGAGAGTAGAGGCTGAGAGGTTTCAGAATGTCCTTTGGCTAGTAGATAGTAATATTAGGACTAGAACCCCAAACTTGTGACTTTTAACCCTGTACTCTTTCTTTTCTCTAGACCACAGATCCCAAGATTTAGCATTTTTCAAATGACTATCCTATTTTGTTTATTTTACTAATTTAATACAGAGAAAAACTAGAAAATGGATTCACCTTAAAAGCATTTCTACGCAGGCCCTTTCTATTTAAACTTTAGGATTTGAGACTTACAAAGATAGTGTGCCCAACTTAAATATTTGAGAAAGGTAAAAACAAGTTAGTATAATATGTGCTTGATTTATGATGTCTTTGATTTGCGATTTGGCAAAAAATGTTTCGTTCTATTAGAGAGTTAACAGTTCTATGTTCCAACATGGGAAATACCATTTTGTATGTGTGTTTACGTGCTTTTGGTTTTTAACTTTGGTAAACTTAAACCTCTAAATCTGATGTGCTCTGTGCTCAGGAAACTACTTAGAACTATTGCTAAAGGATATTGTAATAAAAACCCAGGCTACTAAATTATTTAAAACTATAAGATTGCAGTCGTTAAACTAAACTAATTTTTATTTTATTTATTTGAGACAGGGTCTTGTTCTGTCACCTAGGCTAGAGTACAGTAGTGTGATCATGGTTTACTGCAGCCTCGACCTCCCGGACTCAAGCAATCGTCCCACCTCTGCTGACCAAGTAGCTAGGACTACAGACATGTGCCACCGTGCCTCACTAAGGGAGAAGAAAGGCATAAAGAAAAGAGGAAGATTGTTATTATCAATATATTTTGTATTGGAAAAGGGCTCCATGCCACATTTTTGTTCTGTGGCCTTAGCCCCTCTCTCAGCCTAGTTTTCTTTAGCTGTAGAGCAGGGATCCTAGTACTGACTTCATAAAGTGTTTGTGAAGAAGAATGCGTCAGCAAATAACATAAAGGTTTTAATAAAGTGCATATCTTACAGCCTGGCCAACATGGCGAAACCGTGTCTCTACTAAAAATACAAAAAATCAGCTGGGCGTGGTGGTTTGCCCCTAGTCCCTGTTACTTAGGAGGCTGAGGTGGGAGAATCTATTGACCCTGGGAAGTGGGGTTTGCAGTGAGCTGAGATCGTGCCACAGCACTCCAGCCTGGGTGACAGAGTGAGTGAGACTCCACCCCAAAAGAATAAATAAATAAAGCCTATCTTCCGGCCAGAATATAAACTCCATGGATGGCATCTGTCTCATTTAACACTGTTTCCCCTAGAATCGCCTATAGGAAGACATGACATTATGGGGAATGCATTAAGTAGCTCCCAACATGGTCATGTGCTCCCTTTAGGACTAAGATACTATTATTAAATAAATCATGGAAAAATGAACTTGGAAAGGGATATGAAGGATTAGCCAGTAAGTCTACGTAAAACATAAGGGAACTATAGCCGTAGTACCTTATATATAAAATGCCTTATTTTTCAGCATTCTTTTTTTTCGTTATTGTTTTTTTGAGACAGGATCTCTTACTCTATGGCCCAGGTTGGATTGCAGTGGTATGATCTTGGCTCACTCAGCCTCAACCTCCTGGGCTCAAGCAATCCTCCCACTTCAGCCTTCCGAGTAGCTGGGACTACAGGCGTGTATCACCATGCCAGGCTAATTTTTGTATTTTCCTAGAGGGGGTGTCCACCATGTCATCCAGGCTGGTCTTGAACTCCTGGGCTCAAGCGATCTGCCTGCCTTGGCCTCTCAAATTGCTGAGATTCACAGGCATGAACCCAGCCATTTTTCAGCACATTCTTTAGGCAATTTCTTTTCAGTATTTTAGAGGAATAAGTACTCTAAGTTCTTGGTCTTCATAAATTGACAACCTCTTATTTTGTAGGTTATAGTGCCATCATGTGGATACTTTGTTTTCTTCAAATAAAATGTAACTTTTTATAATAGAAACTAGAAAACCCAGCCATCCCACACCCAGGTAGGACAATTTATATTTTATGTTATTTATTTATTGAGACAAATTCTCCCTCTGTCACCCAGGCTGGAGTGCAGTGGTGCAGTCTCAGTTTACTGCAACCTCTGCCTCCCAGGCTCAAGCGATCCTTCAACTCAGCCTCCTTAGTAGCTGACATCATAAGCATAAGCCACTGTGCCCAGCCTGGCATGACAATTAATTTGGTATTTGTGTCTAAGCCTTTCTGTGTACAGATTCACTCACTTCTATATCTGAGTTTTTAATATACAAAATTGGAAATGATCATTTAGATGATAAAATAAATCTGAATACCATAGCTTGATAATACATGCAGTCCCTATAGATGATCAGTTTTCTCTCTCTCTGGATACTAGGCTGTGCAAAGAAATTGGAGCCAAAGGTTTTTTTGCCATGTTCTGAAAAGGTAAGAATAAAAAATAAATATTAATGTATAGAGCCAAAAGAGTGACCTCAGACTGGCTTATATTGCTCAGAGAGCAATACAGTCTAAGGAAAAGAATTTCAAAAGATAACCTCCCTGGGCTGGGCAAGGTGGCCCGTGCTTGTAATCTTAACACAGGTTGAGGTAGGAGGCCTAAGTGGGAGGACTGCTTGAAGCCAGGAGTTCGAGATCAGCCTGGGCAACATAGTGAAACCCTATCTTTACCAAAAAATTGAAAAATGAGCCAGACGTGGTGGCATATCTGTAGTCCCAGCCAAGCGGAAAGCTGAGGCAGGAGGATCCCTTGGGTCTAGGAGTTTGTGCCACTGGACTATAACCTGGATAACAGAGTGAGACCCTGTCTCTATAAGTAAATAAATAAATAAATAAAATTAATTTTAAAACCTCCCTAAAAATTACAGTATGCCTAGATATATGAACACCAAAATATTTGTGTTAAAAACTGGATGTGTTGATTTTCACAGAGAGCTAAAAATTAGTCCATAATACACTTAATATTAATTAACATCCACCAGAGACTAAACGTGGTAAAATTATATGGCTCGAGCAATTCCACAATGCAAATGGAGATCCACAGAAATAGAGTTGGACCGTTAGAATTCTTTTTCTAACTTTGTTTGGTATTTACCTCCTTTTTAAGATAAAATAACTGAACCAATAAAGACAGGTACTTTAAAGCTGAAACTGAGCCTTACCTCCTCCAAGATTCAGAATGTGGTTGAAAATGTCCCTTGAATTTCCGAATTACACAATTATTTAACAAACTTTGAATATTATTTGTTTGGCTGCTATGTGTAGGCAAAGAAAATGTGAGCCAGAGAGACTCCATCCAATGTTAGATAAAAGGAACATGCAGGGAGCATTGGAAAACATCAACCTTTAAGGAGTAGGTCAGAAAAAAAGAACCAGCCAAGACATTTGGAAATGTGGTGTGTCAGTGTGGATTGGCCAGCCTGTGCCTGGGGGCCCCACTATCCCCCTATTCTTTCCCTTTACCTCTCCATCAGTAGCAGTGGCTGGAGTAGAGGAATTGTGAAATGATCTGGACATACCCAAAATGGAAAAACAAAGAATGCTTGAACTGGATCATTATCCTGGAAGCACTTCAACATGACATATACCTTTTCCCAAGTCCTAAACCCTTTGGAGCAGCACAAACAAACACTGAGGCTTTTCTCCCTTTCCCTCAGTAGACATGATAGCCAAGGCAGCTGATTGTCCCAAGGAATAAGTATGAGGACAGAGGGAAAATCATGAAACATCTGAGGACCATGAGAACTACTAAAGCAATACATAGAACTAGCTATATCAGAGAAAGTCAAGTGAATGGATCAGACAATAAGAATGGAAAATAAGCTTAACAGAGCTTCAGAGAAAGAAGGGAAAATGTTGGAAACACAAAGCACAAACAAGCATTTGTGAATTGGATGTTGACAAATATTAATGAAGTAACTCAATGGATGGGTTGAATATAGCTGGACAGTTCACTCATAAACCAGAAGATTAGAGGAAGGAAGGAACAAAGACATGGAAAGCATGAAAGGAGAGTTAAGAAATGTAGAAGGTAGGCCAGGCGCAGTGGCTCATGCCTGTAATCCCAGCACTTTGGGAGGCCAAGGCGGGCGGATCACAAGGTCAGGAGATTGAGACCATCCTGGCCAACATGGTGAAACCCCGTCTCTACTGAAAATACAAAAATTTGCTGGGTGTGGTTGTGGGCGCCCGTAGTCCCAGCTACTCAGGAGGCTGAGGCAGGAGAATCGTCTGAACCCAGGAGGCGGAGGTTGCAGTGAGCCAAGATCAGTGCCATTGCACTCCAGCCTGGGTCACAGGGGAGACTCCGTCTCAAAAAAAAAAAAAAAGAAATGTGGAAGGTAGAAGCATAGCTATTTTTTCTAATAGAAATTCCAGAAGGGGAAAAAAAAGAATAACGTGAAAGAATTATTGCTGAGAATTTCCCAGAATTGAAGACATACTTTAGAATGAAAAAGGCCAACTTTAACTTTGGGATTTCTAGCTTTGGAGGAATGAAAATTTAGAATGACCAATGGAAGCGCACAGGATTTTTAGGGTAGTGAAACTATTCTACATGATACTATAATGGTGGATGCATGCTATTATACGTTTGTCAAAACCCATTGAATGTACATCACCAAGAATGAAGCCTAATGTATGCACTTTGGATGATTATGATGTGTCAGTGTAGATTCATCAGTTCTAACAAATAGAACATGCTGGTGCAGGATGTTGATAGGGAGGCTGTGCATATATGGGGGAGGGGATGATAGGAACTGTGTACTTTCTGCTCAATTTTGTTGCACACCTAAAATTGTTCTGAAAAAAATCAAGTCTATTAAGAAACAAAGACAGCTTTTTAAAGCATAAGAGCATACTTGTTATAAAAATACATGTAATGCAGTGTAATTTTAGAATTCAAGGTCACATATTTCTGTAACACTTTTATTCTTGCATGCCTACAACTTTCATGGAATGGTCCACTCAAATAGGTTCCACATAATAGGAACTTCCAGTAATATACCACTTCACATGTAGCAGAAGGACTTTAAAACACTGTATTCCCAACTCTTCCATTCCATTCATTGTGCTATTGTTGCCGTACGTTTCACTTTTACAAATGCTGTAAACATACAATACTTGTGCTATTTTTGCTTTTGATAGTTGCCTTTTAGAGCAGTTAGAAAAAAAAAAAAAAAAGGCAGTTGCACTGACTCATGCCTGTAATTCCCACACTTTGTGAGGCTGAGGCAGGAGAACTGCTTGAGCCCAGGAGTTCAAGACCAGACTGGGAAACATAGTGAGACCTCGTCTCTACAAAAAATAAAATGCCAGCCATAGTGGCACTCATCTATAGTCCCAATACTCGAGTGCTGAAGTGAGGATTGAGCCTGTGAGATAGAGGCTGCAGTGAGCCAAGATCATACCACTGCACTCCAGCCTGAGCAACAGAGTTGAGTGCTCTGCCAGTCCACACCAGCCTGCATGAATTACGCAATTCTTCTAGCTAAACTTATACCAGTACCTGGTTGTGTCTGTCCCAAGTAAGCTAATGCCCTTCTCTTCCTGCAGGCATCTGTTGTTTCTTAGATTTTGGACTGGTTTTTTGTTCTGGGAACTCAACTCTTTGATAAATTCAAAAATACTTGGTAATTTGAAGTAAGTTTGCCTTTTGTTGTTGTTGTAAGGGTGGAAGAAATGTCTCTTCTGGATGCTTACATCCAAAACAAGTTGGAAATCAGCCCTGGCTAACTTTTTTTTTTTTTTTTTTTTTTTGAGATGGAGTCTCGCTCTGTCGCCCAGGCTGGAGTGCAGTGGTGCAATCTCGACTCACTGCAACCTCCACCTCCCAGGTTTAAGCGATTCTCAGCCTCCCGAGTAGCTGGGACTACAGGCGTGCACTACCGTGCCCAGCTAATTTTTTGTATTTTTAGTAGAGACGGGGTTTCACCACGATGATCTCAGTCTCTTGAACTCATGATCCGCCTGCCTCTGCCTTCCAAAGTGCTGGGATTACAGGCTTGAGCCACCATGCCCAGCCAGAACATCTAATATTTACTGAGTACTGGACATTTACTAAATACTTGACATACTGTTTTTTTAAATCCCCCAAAAGTCATATTCTTACATTATAAATAAGGAAAATTTCAGATTGAAAGGATTCAAAGAGGGTTAAACGACATCACAAAAAAAAGCCACAGCTGGGTACATTACTGTGAAATTAAACATCATTAGAGAGAAACAATAGATATAGATCTTTTCAGCTTATCTATTTCTTACTCAAAAAGAGTAAGTTTTGAGTTTATGTCTTTCAGAGAATTTCTCTATTTTGTCTCCATTGTCAAATTTATTGTCATAAAATTGTTCATAATTTTTTTTTGTTTGTTTGAGATGGAGTCTGGCTCCGTCGCCCAGGCTGGAGTGCGGTGGCATGATCTTAGCTCAGTACAACCTCCACCTCCCAGGTTCAAGCGATTATTGTGCCTCAGCCTCCAGAGTAGCTGGGATTACAGGCGCCTACCACCACAGCTGGCTAATTTTTGTATTTTTAGTAGAGACGGGGTTTCACCATGTTGGCCAGCCTAGTCTCAAACTCCTGACCTCAGGTTATCGGTCCACCTTGGCCTCTCAAAGTGCTGGGATTACAGGCGTGAACCACTGTGCCCGGCCCATAATATTTTTGTATCCTTTAATGTCTATCAGATCTGTAGTGATATCGTCTTTCAAGCCAGATCTTGGTAATTTTTATCTTTTCTCTTTCCCTGTTTCAGTTTTTATCCATTTTATATGCTTTTATTTTATTATTTTATTATATTTTTTGAGACCAGGTCTCACTTTGTCCTGCAGGCTGGAGTGCAGTGGCGCAGTCTCGGCTCACTACAGTCTTAACCAGACTGGATGTTCAACACATCCTTCTGCCTCAGCCCCCCTAGTAGCTAGGACTACAAGTGTGTGCCATACCCAGCTAATTTTGCATTTTTTTGTAGTGACAGGGGTGTCACTATTTTGCCCAGGCAGGTCTCAAACTCCTGGGCTCAAGTGATCCTCATGCCTCAGCCTCCCAAAGTGCTAGGATTACAGGTGTGAGCCACCACACCCAGCCAGAACCAACATTTAGATTAATTTATCTCTCTTGTTAATGTTTTCTTTTGAGATGGAGTATTGCTCTGTCGCCCAGGCTAGAGTGTGGTGGCACGATCTCAGCTCAGGGCAACCTCCGCCTCCCAGGTTCAAGAGATTCTCCTGCCTCAGCCTCCTGAGTAGCTGGGATTATAGGCATCCGCCAGCATGCCTGGCTAAGTTTTTGTATTTTAGTAGAGACGGGGTTTCACTATGTTGGCCAGTCTGGTCTTGAATTCCTGACCTTGCGATCCGCCTGCCTCCACCTCCCAAAGTGCTGGGATTACAGGTGTGAGCCACTGCACCTGGCCTTGTTTTCTCTTTGTGCTCCATTTTATTTTTATTTTGTTTTTTAGACAGAATCTTGCTCTGTTGCAAAGGCTGGCATGCAGTGGCACGACCTCAGCTCACCGCAACCTCTGCTTCCTGGGTTCAAGAGAATCTCCTGCCTCCTGGGTTCAAGCAATTCTCCTGCCTCAGCCTCCCGAGTAGCTGGGATTAAAAGCACACACTATCACACCCAGCTAATTTTTGTGTTTTTAGTAGAGATGGGGTTTTGCCATATTGGCCAGGCTGGTCTTGAACTTCTGACCTCAGGTGATCTCTCTACCTCGGCCTCCCAAAGTGCTGGGATTACAGGCTTGAGCTGCTGCGCCCAGCCTCTTTGTGCTCCATTTTAGATAGTTTCTATATCTGTGTTGTCAAATTCATTGATATTTTCTTCTGCAGCATCTGATCTTCTTTAAACTCCATCCAATGTATTTTTTAATTTCAGACATTGCATTTTCATTTCTAGAAGTTCTATTTGGGACTTTAAAAATATTTTCTCTCTCCTCACCATGATCATGTTTTCCTCTATTTTTGTGAATATATTGTGTATATTTATAAAATCTATTTTTAAAAACTTGTCTGTGGGCCAGGCACAGTGGCTCACACCTGTAATCCCAGCACTTTGGGAGGCCACAGCAGGCAGATCACAAGGTCAGGAGTTCAAGACCATTCTGGCCAACATAGCGAAACCCCGTCTCTACTAAAAATACAAAAATTAGCCAGGTGTGGTGGCGGGCGCCTGTAATCCCAGCTACTCAGGAGGCTGAGGCAGGAGAATAGCTTGAACCTGGGAGGTGGAAGTTGCAGTAAGCCAAGATCGTGCCATAGCACTCCAGCCTGGGTGACAAGAGCAAGACTCTGTCTCAAAAAAACAAAAAACAACAACAACAAAACTTGTCTGCAGCTGGGGGTGGTGCCTCAGGCCTGTAATCTCAGTGCTTCAGGAGGACGAGGTAGGGAGAATCACTTGAGGTCAGGAGTTCCAGACTAGCCTGGCCAACATAGTGAAACCCTGTCTCTACTAAAAGGAAAAAAAAAAAAATACAGGGCCAGGCGCGGTGGCTCACACCTGTAATCCCAGTGGATCACGAGGTCAGGAGATCGAGACCATCCTGGCTAACACAGTGAGACCCCGTCTCTACTAAAAATACAAAAAAATATTAGCCGGGTGTGGTGGTGGGCACCTGTAGTCCTAGCTACTTGGGAGGCTGAGGCAGGAGAATGGCATGAACCCAGAAGACGGAGCTTGCAGTGAGTCAAGATCACGCCACTGAACTCCAGCCTGAGTGACAGAGCGAGACTCCATCCCCAAAAATAAATAATAATAATTTTTAAAGTAATAAAAAATACAAAAATTAGCTGGGTGTGGTGGGTGCCTGTAATCCCAGTTTCTCAGGAGCCTGAGGTAGGAGAATCACTTGAACCTGGGAGGTAGAGGTTGCAGCGATCTGAGATCATTGCACTTCCAACCTGGGTGACAGAGCGAAACTTCATCTCAAAACAAAAAACAAAAAAAAAAACTTGTCTGCTAGATTCATCATATCTATTATTTCTGAGTTTGTTCCTATTGATTGATTTTTCTATTTTTCTCCTGATTATGAATTATATTTTGTTGCTTCTTTGCATTCTTGGTAATTTTTGGTAGATGCCAGATGTTGTGAATTTCACATTGCTAGTTACTGGATCTTGCGGAATTATTTTTATTTTTATTTTTATTTTTTTGAGGCGGAGTCTCACTGTTGCCCAGGCTGGAGTGCAGTAGTGTGATAATAGGCTCACTGCAACCTCCGCCTCCTAGGTTCAAGCGATTCTACTGCCTCAGCCTCCCGAGTAGCTGGGATTACAGGCACATACCACAACGCCTGGCTAATTTTTTTGTATTTTTAGTAGAGACAGGGTTTCACCATTTTGGCCAGGCTGGTCTCGAACTCCTGACTTCAGGTGATCTACCCACCTCAGGCTCCCAAAGTGCTGGGATTACAGACGTGAGCCACCGCACCTGGCCGCTGAATTCTTTTTTGAGATGGAGTCTCGCTCTGTTGCCAGGCTTGAGTGCAGTGGCTTGATCTCAGCTCACTGCAATCTCCACCTCCCAGATTCAAGCCATTCTCCTGCCTCAACCTCTAGAGTAGCTGGGATTACACGCGCAGGCCACCACACCCAGCCAATTTTTGTATTTTTACAAATACACTGTGAGACTGGGTTTTACCATGCTGGCCAGGATAGTCTCCGTCTCATGACCTCGTGATCTGCCTGCCTTGGCCTCCCAAAGTGCTGGGATTACAGGCATGAGCCACATGCTCTGCCTGAATTATTTTATATAGTGTGCAGTTAAGTACTTGAAATCAGTTAGATCCTTGTGAAATTTTATTTTAAGATTATTGGTGTAAGTAAAGAACGGTCTTTAATCTTGATCTATTTTGATTTCACAACTCAGGCAACAACCTTTTGAAGATTCTGCTTGATGCCCTGTATAATACTGTGACTTTTGAGAACATGAATAATTTATTTCCAGCCCTGTGTGAGGTCTAGGATTTTTTTCTGTCTACTCCTTTCCAGAGATTATTTCTCTTGTCCCAGTCATGTTCTTCTCGTGCATGCACAGCCCAAAACTCAGCCATAGACTTGAGGAAACTCGTTTTCCAGGTCTCTAGACCTCTCTCTATAGAGCTCTGTCTTCTCTTGCAGTCTGTTCTTTTTTTTTTTTTTTTTTGAGACGGAGTCTCGCTCTGTCCCCAGGCTGGAGGCAGTGACACGATCTCGGCTCATTACAAGCTCTACCTCCTGGGTTCACGCCGTTCTCCTGCCTCAGCCTCCCGAGTAGCTGGGACTACAGGTGCCCACTGCCACACCCGGCTAATTTTTTTGTATTTTTAGTAGAGACAGGGTTTCACCATGTTAGCCAGGATGGTCTCGATCTCCTGACCTCGTGATCCACCCACCTCGGCCTCCCAAAGTGCTGGGATTACGGGCGTGAGCCACTGCACCCGGCCAAGACGGCTTCCTCTCACAGTCTGTTCTGAAAATTCTAGTGACTTCTCTGAACCCTGGTATCTATCTCCTCAACCTAGCCAGAGAGCCATGCTCTGTCTGGGTTCCCTTTACGTGCACTAGAGCCTGAAAACTGCCTCCAGACAGTAAGCTGGCTCAATTGCAGGAGTCACCTGTGTTTTCCCTTTGCTTGGGGATCGCAGTCCTGCAGTGCCCATTATCCACCATCTGAAAACCATTGTTTTATGTACTCTGTCTGATTTTCTAGTTGTTTCAGGCAGAAGGATAAATCCAGTTCTGGTCTTTCCATCTTTGCTGAAAGCAGAGTTCCAGCAGATGAGAGTTCAACAAATTTTTGTAAGACTGAAAGAATGATAGTTAATAGTAGACATAGGATGCAGAAGGGAAGACCAGTGAGAAACAATTTGATTTACTTTGAAGAACTTCTAAGAGTCCTAGGAAAAGTAGGTACCAGAAAATAGGAGCTGAAATAGGATTTGGTTGTGAGTTTGACAAGGAGTAATGAGGCCTTCAGGGTCCTCTCTACACATAGACCCTTGTGCAGTTGAGCAGTGACTCCTCTTCTACCACACTCCCAATCTTTGGACAGTAGGCTATGAGTTTGTGCTGTGCAGAAATTAAATCAGAGACCATGAAAAGTTTTTTTGGAAATTAATAGCAATATATCCGGCTAGAATGCAATGATGCAGTCTCAGCTCACTGCAGCCTCTGCCTCCCAGGTTCAAGCGATTCTCCTGCCTCAGCCTCCCGAGTAGCTGGGATTACAGGCACGTGCCACACCACACCCAGCTAATTTTTTCACTTTTAGTAGAGACCAGTTTTCACCATATTGGCCAGGCTGGTCTTGAACTCCTGACCTCAAGTGATCTACCCGTCTCGGCCTCCCAAAGTGTTGGTATTACAGGTGTGAGCCACCATGCCTGGCCTGAATGTCTAATATGTTTTAGACATAACATGTTCAAAGTAGAATTCTTGGCTGGGTGCCATGGCTTACACCTGTAATGCCAGCATTTTGGGAGACCAAGGCAGAGGATGGCTTGAGGCCAGGAGTTTGAGACCAGCCTGGGCAACATAGTGAGACCCTATCTCTATAAAAAGTATGAATAGAAAAACTTAGGCGTGGTGGTGCACACCTGTAGTGCCAACTGCTTAGGAAGTAGGACAGGAGAATCACTTGAACGCAGGAGTTTGAGGCTGCAGTGAGCCACAATTGTACCACTGCACTCCAGTTGGGCAACAGAGCCAGAACCTGAATCCAAAAAAAAAAAGAAAAGAAGAAAAAAAATCTTCTCATGAAAGAAGAGTGATTCTTAAATAATCCTTTATTCTCGGCCGGGTGCGGTGGCTCATGCCTCTAATCCCAGCACTCTGGGAGGCCAAGGCGGGTGGATCACGAGGTCAGGAGATCGTAGCCATCCTGGCCAACATGGTGAAACCCTGTCTCTACCAAAAAATACAAAAAGAAATTAGCCAGGCGTGGTGGCAGGCACCTGTAGTGCTAGCTACTCGGTAGGCTGAGGCAGGAGAATGGCGTGAACCCAGGAGGCAGAGCTTGTAGTGAGTCAGGATCATGCCACTGCACTCCAGCCTGGGCAACAGAGCGAGACTCCATCTCAAAAAAAAGAAAGAAAAAAAAGAAAAAAATAATAATAATTTAATCTCATAATTATTGTTCTCCCTGTAAACTTGCTTCTTCATTTTCTCTGTTTCACAAATGGCAACCAAGTTGCTCAGGCCAAAAACTGATGATAATCCCTGAGTCATTTCTTTTTAGCACTTAGAAGTAGCAAACCCATGCATGCTACTTTTTTTTTTTTTTTTGAGATGGAGTCTCGCTCTGTCGCCCAGGCTGGAGTGCAGTGGCCGGATCTCAGCTCACTGCAAGCTCCGCCTCCCGGGTTTACGCCATTCTCCTGCCTCAGCCTCCCGAGTAGCTGGGACTACATTAGCTGGGACTACAGGCGCCCGCCACCTCGCCCGGCTATTTTGTATTTTTTTTTAGTAGAGATGGGGTTTCACCGTGTTAGCCAGGGTGGTCTCGATCTCCTGACCTCATGATCCGCCCGTCTCGGCTCCCAAAGTGCTGGGATTACAGGCTTGAGCCACCACGCCCGGCCGCATGCTACTTTTAAAATAATTATCTAATCCAACTACTCCTAATCTAAAAATCTTAATCCAAGCCACTGGCATCTCTTGCTGAGATACTGCAATAGTGTCCTAACTGATCTTGCTGCTTCCATTCTTGACTTCTGTTATGGGCTGTTATGTGTCTCTCCCAAATTCACTTGTCTAAGTCGCAACCTCTAGCACCTCAGAATGTAACCATATCCAGAGATTAGGTCGTTAAAGAGATTATTAAGTTAAAATGAGGCCATTGGGGTAGGACCTTAATCACATGTGACTGGTGTAATTATAAGAGGGGGATACCAGGGATGCATGCACACAGAGACAAATATGTGAAGAGGCAGCAACCGAGAGGGTGGCGATCTGCAAGCCAAGGAAAGAGGCCTGGAACAGACTTCTCCCTTAGGCCCTCAGAGGAAACCAACCATACCAGCATCTTGATCTTGGACTCCCAGCCTCCAGAACTGTGACAAAATTAATTTCTGTTTATTTTATTTTTTTAGAGAAGGTCTCACTGTCACCCAGGCTGGAGTGCAGTGGTGTGATCTTAGCTCACTGAAACCTTCACCTCCCAGGTACAATCAATTCTCCCATCTCAGACTCCAGAGTATCTGGAACTATGAGGGTGCACCACCACACTCAGCTAATTTTTGTATTTTTTGGTAGAGACAGGGTTTCACCATGTTGGCCAGGCTGATCTTGAACTCCTTACCTCAAGTGATTTGCCTGCCTTGGCCTCCCGAAATGCTGGGATTATAGGCATGAGCCACTGCGCCTGGATAAATGTCTGTTCTTTAATCCACCCAATCTGTGGCATTTTGTTATGGCAGCCCTAGCAAACAATTATACTGCCTTCTTCCTATAGCAGTATGGATATTTCATGTGTTGTTTTGTTTTGTTTCTGAGACAGAATCTTGCTGTGTTGCAACGGCACAATCACGGCTTACTGCAGCCTTGACCTCCGAGGCTCAAGCAATTCTCCTAACTCAGCCTCCTGAGTAGCTGAGACCACAGGTATGTGCCACCACACCCAGCCAATTTTTCGATTATTTTCTAGAGATGGGGGTCTCACTGTGTTCCCCAGGCTGCTCTTGAACTCCTGGCCTGAAGCAATCCTCCTGCTTCAGCCTTCCAAAATTCTGAGATTACAGGTGTGAGCCACCATGCCTGGCCCACTATGGATATTTTAATTATGGCAAACCAGATTATATCATTATTCATGCTTAAAAACCTCCAGTGACTTCCATGTGGTTGAAATAAAACCGAACTTCTCTACTAAAGTTGATAAAATCCTACAAGATTTGGTTTTGGTCTTCCTTTTCATTATGCACTGATCACACTGGCTTTCATTTTATTTCACAAACACAACTCATCCATCCTTCAAGCTTTTTCCCTTGCTGCTCCTACTGTCTGGAAATCTCGTTCTGCAAATGTTTGTGGGGCTGGCCTCTCCTTGCCGTGTAAACGCAAATGTCGCCTTGGAAAATCCTTGCCTAATGGCCTTAGCTAATGTAGTATCCCCCATTACTTCATTCAATTATACTGTTTTTCTTTACAGTATTAATTAGTAGACAAAATTATCTTTGTCATTCATTTACCTGATTTTTATCTGTCTCTGCTCACTGGAATGTAAGTTTATTGAGAAAAGGACCCTACAAATATTGTGCCCCAGCACAATTATAGAACATTGCATGGCACATAATATATATGAAATAATGATGTAATCAATCAAGGAATTAAAGATTGATGGATGCATAAATGTATAATTCTGCCTGGTTGAAATGATGGCCGGGTTTCTTGTTTTGTTTTGTTTTGTTTTGTTTTGTTTTTGAGACAGGGTCTCACTCTGTCACCCAGGCTAAACATTTTCTAAATGTTTCTTAAAAACCTAACCATTTCTGGCCGGGTACGGTGGCTCACGCCTGTAATCCCAGCACTTTGGGAGGCTGAGGCGGGTGGATCACAAGGTCAGGAGATCGAGACCATCCTGGTTAACACGGTGAAACCCCATCTCTACTAAAAATACAAAAAAATTAGCCAGGCATGGTGATGGGCACCTGTAGTCCCAACTGCTTGGGAGGCTGAGGCAGGAGAATGGTGTGAACCCAGGAGGTGGAACTTGCAG
Organism: Papio anubis; assembly: GCF_008728515.1. Classification (NCBI taxonomy): domain Eukaryota; kingdom Metazoa; phylum Chordata; class Mammalia; order Primates; family Cercopithecidae; genus Papio; species Papio anubis. Next base: position 91,509,242 of record NC_044986.1, read on the forward strand.
TGAGCCGAGATTGCACTCCAGCCTGGGGACAGAGCGAGACTCTGTCTCAAAAAAAAAAAAAAAATTCTGCTAGGTGCAAACATGGCTCACTGGAGCCTCGACCTCCAGGCTCAAGCAATCCTCTTACCTCAGCCTCCCAAGTAGCTGGAACTATAGGCATGCACCACCCCTGGCTAACTTGTATTTTTTGTAGAGATAGTGTCACCATCCTGCCCAGGCTGCTCTCCAACTCCTGAGCACAGGTGGTCCACCCATTTCGGCCTCCCAAAGTGCTGGGATTATAGGCATGAGCCACTGTCCCTAGCAGAAATGGCTAGGTTTTTAAAAAACATTAATTCAGCAAACATCGGATTTCTGTGTGACTGCTAACAATTTATGAGGAGATCCAGGAATTCCCATGGAGAAGTCCACAGGGACAGCATGGAACTGAGGTCTCCTGCCAACAGTTATGTGAGTGGGTTTGGTAGCAGGATCCCCCAGCCACAGTCAAGCCTTCAGATGGCTGTAGCCCAGGCCAATACCTTGACTGAAATCTCATGAGAAACCCTGAAAAAGAACTATTCAGCTAAGCCACTCCCAAATCTGACCCAAAGAATCCATGCACAGCAATAGGTAGCTAATACATTCCCAAATCTGGAAACAGGTGTCATCTTTGGTAACTTCCTCCTACCTCAATTCCAATATCAAAGACATTTAAATAGCTCCTAAATTTTTCATTTCTCCCTATCTTTCCCACACTATTCTAGTCCAAATAACTGTGTTTTTTTTCTTTTTTTTTCCTTTTTTTTTTTTTTTTTTTGAGTCAGGGTCTAACTTTGTCACCCAGGCTAGAGTACAGTGGTATGATCTCGGCTCACTGCAGCCTCGACCTCCTGGGCTCAGGTGATCCCCCCACCTTAGCCTCCCAAGTAGCTGGGACTACAGGCATGCACCACAACGCCCCACTAATTTTTTCTATTTTTTTTAAGAGACAGGATCTCATTGTGTCGCCCAGGCTGGTCTGGAGCTCTGGGGTTCAAGCAATCCTCCCACCTTAGCCCAAAGTGCTGGGATTACAGGCATGAACCACCGTGCCTGGCCCAAACTACTGTCACTTCTTACTTAGGCAGGTGCAATAGCCTCTTAACTGATCAGCCTGCATCCATTCTGGTCTCTTGTTAATCCATTCTCCATTCACAAAAGGCTAAGATGTTATTTTTCCAACATGAAAACCTCACAAACTCTTCCCTTGCCCTAAATAATTGCAGTGAATTCAGATAAGTGCCACATTAGCAATAATCCCAGAGAGTACAAGTACACAGGAAAGGAGCAATGAACTTAGGAAGAGTAGGAACCAGGTCTTCTACTTTTTAAAATTAGTAAGTGTTGGCCGGGCGCGGTGGCTCAAGCCTGTAATCCCAGCACTTTGGGAGGCCGAGGCGGGCGGATCACGAGGTCAGGAGATCGAGACCATCCTGGCTAACATGGTGAAACCCCGTCTCTACTAAAAATACAAAAAACTAGCCGGGCGTGGTGGCGGGCGCCTGTAGTCCCAGCTACTCGGAGGCTGAGGCAGGAGAATGGCCTGAACCTGGGAGGCGGAGCTTGCAGTGAGCCGAGATCGCGCCACTGCACTCCAGCCTGGGTGACACAGCGCGAGACTCCGTCTCAAAAAAAAAATATAAATAAAATAAAATAAAATAAAATAAAATTAGTAAGTGTTAAATTGATGATACATAAACATGGCACAAAATCCACATGACATTAAAAGTACAACAACATTAAAGGACACGTTTCTGTGTCCCCACTTCTCCAGTTCTCTCCAGAGGCAACACTTAGGCATGTATCTTTTTGGAGGTATTTTATGTATATTTGTTTATTGACAATTATGAAAAATACTTGAAATAATAAACTGCCCTTTTCTCTAAAATCTTGACTTTCAGCCTACTTTCAAAGCCATCGCCTATAATCCTTTTTCAGATCATAACCACTCTGCTTTCAAAACCAGGTAAGGGCAATGCAGACATAATTTATCCTTTTTCCTTATTGCTAACAGGAGTTACAATGATAACATCAGACATACTGTCATAAAGTAAACTGCCCTTTTCTTTAAAATCTTAGTCTTCAGCCTATTTTCAAAGTCATCACCTGTAATCCTTTTTCAGATCATAACCACTCTGCTTTCAAAACCAGATAAGGGCAATGCAGACACAATTTATCCTTTTTCTAACAGGAGTTACAATGATAACATCAGACCCACTATCTTTCCATTTGGGCTACCATAACAAAATGCCGTAGATTGGGTGGCTTATAAACAACAGACATTTGGTCGGGTGCAGTGGCTCACACCTGTAATCCCAGCACTTTGGAAGGCCAAGGCGGGCGGATCAGGAGATCGAGACCATCCTGGCTGACACAGTGAAACCCCGTCTCTACTAAAAATACAAACAATTAGCCAGGCATGGTGGCGGGCGCCTGTAGTCCCAGCTACTCGGGAGGCTAAGGCAGGACAATGGCGTGAACCTGAGAAGAGGAGCTTGCAGTGAGCCGAGATCGTGCCACTGCACTCCAGCCTGGGCGACAGAGTGAGACTCTGTCTCCAAAAAAAAAAAAAAAAAAATTATTTTTTATAGGAGACTAAGTCCAAGATCAAGTTATTGGCAGATCTGGTGTCTGCTGAAGGCCCCTCTGTGTATCACAGATGGTTGTCCTCTTGCTGTGTCCTCACATGACCAAAGGAGTGAGGGAGCTCTCTGGGAACTCTTGTAAAGGCACTAATCCCATTCAGAAGGCCTCCACCCTGATGATGTAACACCTCCCAAAGCCCCGTACTACAAAAACCATCATATTGGGGATTAGGTTTCAACATATGAATTTTGGGGGGATGCAAACATTTTTTCTATAGCACCTACACATTTTTGTTTAATCTCCAACCCTCTAAATTTTTAATCTGTTACTTCAGTGATTGTTGGGAATATATGCTGTTCTCATCCTTCCTAGCTATCTATGTGTAAAGTACATTGTCCCATACCAGTATGTCATTTGCTGTGTGTTTTTCTCCTAAAGTTTATTGGTGTTTGTTGATTTTTTTTTTTTCAGGAGATTGACTCTTTCAGGAGCCAGATTCATGGCTTTTAATAAGGGTTCTGTTGAACATTAATTATATTCCTTTTATTGTATGTAATTAGTCTGGGGTTTTTTTCTTTTCTTTTTTCTTTTTCTTTTTTTTTTTTTTTTTTTTTTGAGACAGAGTCTTGCTCTGTCGCCCGGGCTGAAGCGCAATGGCGTGATCTCGGCTCACTGCAACGTCTGCCTCCCAGGTTCAAGTGATTCTCCTGCCTTAGCCTCCGGAGGAGCTGGGACTACAGGCACCCGCCACCATGCCCGGCTAATTTTTTTGTATTTTTTTAGTAGAGATGGGTTTCCACTGTGTTAGCCAGGATGGTCTCGATCTTCTGACCTCGTGATCCACTCGCTTCGGTCTCCCAAAGTGCTGGGATTACAGGCGTGAGCCATTGCACCCGGCCCAGTTACTTAGTTTTTTAAAACCTAAATCCAAGCCATCACATTTAATCCCTATTAAATGTCATGTTGTTTGTTTCAACACATTTCTCAAGCCTGAATATACCTTTTTTTTTTTTTTTTTTTTTGAGACAGAGTCTTGCTCTGTCACCCAGGCTGGAGTGCGGTGGCGCGATCTCGGCTCACTGCAAGCTCTGCCTCCCGGGTTCACGCCATTCTCCTGCCTCAGCCTCCCGAGTAGCCGGGACTACAGGCGCCCGCCACCACGCCTGGATAATTTTTTTGTATTTCTAGTAGAGACGGGATTTCACCGTGTTAGCCAGGATGGTCTCGATTTCCTGACCTCGTGATCCGCCCACCTCGGCCTCCCAAAGTGTTGGGATTACAGGCGTGAGCCACCGCGCCCGGCCAAGCCTGAATATATCTTTAAGAATCTTTGGGCTGGGCACGGTGGCTCACGCCTGTAATCCCAGCACATTGGGAGGCCCAAGCGGGTGGATCACCTGCGACCAGGAATTCGAGATCAGTCTGACCAACATGGCGAAACCCCGTCTCTACTAAAACTACAAAATTAGCTGGGTGTGGTGGCAGACGCCTGTAATCCCAGCTACTTAGGAAGCTAAGGCAAGAGAATCGCCTGAACCCGGGAGGCGGAGGTTGTAGTGAGCTGAGATTGTGCCATTGCACTGCAGCCTGGGCAACAAGAGCAGGACTCTGTCTCAAAAAAAAAAAAAAAAAGTATTTGATTCTTCCTTTAGTAGGACTGTTCATGTTAAAAAAAATCTTGGATTACTTATACATTGAATTAATTTGCCATTAATGTATTGAGTGCCCGTATTTGCACATTACTATAGTTTCCTAAAATTTCCCCTATCCTTAACACAACTAGAAATTGGAAAAGAAGCCCAGCAATTCCACCTCCTTCCTTACACCAAGGTTCTAGGCAATCAAAATACATGGAGGGGAGGAGAGAAAAGGGAAGGAGACCAGGAAGTCAAGGGGTTAACCTTAATGGGAAGAGTAATGTCTGGGACCATCTTCCCAGGCTAGAGTGCAATGGCCAGATCTTGGTTCACTGTAGCCTTGAACTCCTAGATTCAAGCCATCCTCCAACCTCAGCCTCCAGAGTAGCTAAGACTACAATGCATGACACCATGCCTGGCTAATTTTTATATTTTTCTAGAGACAGGGTTTCTCCATGTCACCCAGGCTGGTCTCCAACTCCTGAGCTCAAGCAATCCACCTTCCTCGGCATCCTCAAGTGCTGGGATTACAGGTGTGAGCCACTATGTCCAGCCTCTGGTGCCATCCTATGGACCCTGCATGTATGTGTGAAATTGTGTGTGTGCATGTGTGTATGCTTATCTCAAGAACAGTGTTTTTGTAGGGCTAATGGACTATATTTAAAGTTTTCCAGATGTTGGAGACAGAAATGAGTTACCATAAAGCTAAAGAAGCTTAAATTTCCTTTCCCAAGGCACTATGCCAGGCACTACCATTTTTTTTTTTTTTTTTTTCCTTTCGAGACGGAGTCTTGCTCTGTCGCCCAGGCTGGAGTGCAGTGGCCCCATCTCGGCTCACTGCAAGCTCCGCCTCCCGGGTTCACGCCATTCTCCTGCCTCAGCCTCCTGAGTAGCTGGGACTACAGGCTCCCACCACCACACCCGGCTAATTTTTTGTATTTTTAGTAGAGACGGGGTTTCACCATTCACAGGATGGTCTCAATCTCCTGACCTTGTGATCCGCCCGCCTCAGCCTCCCAAAGTGCTGGGATTATAGGCATGCGCCACCGCGTCCGGCCGGCACTAGCATTTTTTATTTGCATTTTTATATTCTTTTTTTTTTTTAAGTGGATTCCCTCAATTCCAAGATCTATCCCTTGGAGATGTTACATTTTATTGTAAACCTTTAGATTATATCTAGAGGAGAAAGAATAAATGAGAGGCAGAGTATGAGAGCAATATTAGTTCATATTGGCTGGGGAAAATCCTGCATCGGTGAAAACATTCTGAGCGGCCAGGTATGTTGGCCCATGCCTATAATCCCAGCACTTTAGGAGGCTGAGGCGGGCAGATCACTTGAGGTCAGGTGTTAGAGACCAGCCTGGGCTACATGCTTAAACCTCATCTCTATTAAAAATACAAAAAATTAGCTTGGCCTGGGGGCAGGCGCCTGTGTCCCAGCTACTCAGGAGGCTGAAGTGAGAGGATCCTTTGAGCCCAGGACTTTGAAGCTCCAGTGAGTTATGATCACACCACTGCACTGCAACCTGGGCAACACAGCAAGACTCTGTCTCAAAAACAAAAAAAAAATTTTGAGCCAAGTAGATTTGGGATAGAAGTACCTTGAAAGTGCATAGGTTTCTGGATTAGGTAATTTATAAATATATAACAGATTGGACACAATGAAAACATTAAATTAGAGAGCTCTTCATACTAATGTTACAACTGGCTCTTCCCCTTAATAGATAGGCAGCATTGTTCAACTTTGATTTTAATAATTGGAGTATTATTGTGGCTGGAACTAACATTGTCACTTCAGTTGTTTCTTCTTAATTTTTTTTTTTTTTCTTTTTTTTGAGACAGAGTCTCACTCTGTTGCCCAGGCTGGAGTGCAGTTGTGCGATCTCAGCTCACTGCAACCTCCGCCCCCCAGGTTCAAACGATTCTCCTGCCTCAGCCTCCCAAGTAGCCAGGATTACAGGCGCCTGCCACTGTGCCCGGCTAATTTTTGCATTTTCAGTAGAGACAAGGTTTCACCATCTTGGCCAGGCTGGTCTTGAACTCCTGACCTCGTGATCCACCCACCTCGGTCTCTCAAAGTGCTGAGATTACAGGTGTAAGCCGCCATGCCTGGCCTTTAAATTTATTTTATTTATTGTTTATTATTTTTTTGAGACAGAGTCTGGCTCTGTTGCTCAGGCTGGAGTGCAGTGGCACAATCTCAGCTCACTGTAATCTCTGCCTCCCAGGTTCCAGTGATTCTCATGCCTCAGCTTCCCAAGTAGCTGGAATTACAGGCATGTGCTACCATGCCTGGCTAATTTTTGTATTTTAGTGGAGATGGGATTTCGCTATGTTGGCCAGGCTGGTCTCGAACGCCTGGCCTCAAGTGATCCGCCTGCCTTGGCTTTCCAAAGTGTTGGGATTGCAGGCGTGAGTCACAGCGCCCAGCCTGTTTCTTATTTTATTTTGTTTTTATTTTTATCAATGTTATTTTTTTTTTTGAGATGGAGTCTCCTCTGTCACCCAGGCTGGAGTGGCACAATCTCAGCTCACTGTAACATCTGCCTCCTGGGATCAAGCAATTCTCTTGCCTCAGCCTTTCAAGTAGCTGGGGTTATAGACATGTGCCACCATGCTTGGCTAATTTTTGTATTTTTGGTAGAGACGGGGTTTCGCCTTATTGGCCAGGCTGGTCTCGAACTCTCGACTTCAGGTGATTGGCCCGCCTTGCAATGGCTCACACCTGTAATCCCAGCACTTTGGGAGACTGTTTCTTATTTTATTAGTCAAGTGCAGACACTAAATAACTTAGGTTATGTCACGGATATCATGTTTTTCATGCTCTGTTAGTTCTACTCCCTCTAATTAGAAACTATTCCCCTTTGGTGCAGTAGAATTAGAGCAGGGAGCCGAGCACAAGCTGTACTATACTACACATGTCAATAGCAACTGCTGTAGTTCTGGGTGAAACACATCTTCTAATTATGCTTTTGATACCCAGTAGAATTGAATGATGCAAAGGATTAGTTTGGAACTGAAGAGTTACAGGAGTTGATTCAGAAGAAACGAGTGCTTGTGTGTGTGGTGACTGAGCTGTAAGAGGACCTAGCATCCCACTTGTAACTCTTCAGTTTGAAACTAATCTTAGTCTCAGGGGTTCTACAGCAGGAATTAGTAGGCATGAATCTATTGTGTTGACGCTTCCATCACTTAAGTCTTCATTGTAGCTTCCGGTAAAACAGGAATAATAATGGACCCTAAAAATCAAAGCAGCTGTTTTGATGTGAGTTAATCTGGTGATATTAAAACAGATTCCTGTGTATGGCTAGATGTTGGTACTAATGAGGTCAAAGTGTGGTCTCCAGATTTTCTCCAATGGTAGACCAGTTGTCTCCATGCTGAAAGCAACTGGTTCTATAGCTTTGAGCTGTCCTGCAATTATAAGCCACTATTGCCAGCGACATCAAGTGAATGTCTGTCAATACCTCTCACCTTTAAGATTTTTAGTTGAGCTAAGTTAAGTGCCCAACTGGCTGTGAGACTCTTCCAGATAGAAGGCTGAAACCTCATGATCTGAATAAGGTTCCTGTATTCCCACAACCCAGAAGGCCTCTCCTCTAATTCCCTCTCCCTCTTCTCACTAGAGGCACTCTCCATTCCCGATTGTTCCAAGGCTCAAGTGCTCAGAAATGACTGGGAAGAAGGGAGAAAAACTCAGGTGGCAAAGGACATGGACAAAAACCCATGGTGACATGGAAAGAAAACCCTGTGATATATAGAGGAAGAGCACAAGAGAGGAGTTGGGGAGAATGGAACTCCTCTGTGTCCTGATTGTGGTGATGGCCACGCATGGCCGTAAATGGGTTGAAATGGACAGAAGGTACACCCCTCTCCCCAGTCAATTTTTACTGTAGGGTAATTTGTTTTTTATTGAGATGGACTCTGTCGCCCAGGCTGGAGTGCAGTGGTGCTATCTTGACTCACTACAACCTCCGCCTCCCGGGTTCAAGCAATTCTCCTGTTTCAGCCTCCTGAGTACCTGGGTTATAGGTGCGCACCACCATGCCCAGCTAATTTTTGTATTTTTAGTAGAGACGAGGTTTCGCCATGTTGGCCAGGCTGGTCTCGAACTCCTGACCTCAAGTGGTCCGCCTGCCTCGGCCTCCCAAAGTGCTGGAATTACAGGCATGAGCCACCACGCCTGGCCTGGGTCATTTAAAAATAAAAATAAAAACAGAAAATAAAGTATAAGAGTGCAATAGGGGCCATGCCTCCCATCTTTTCTAATAAGGGAAATGTGATGAGGATGTAGGCTTTAAGTGAGTAACTTGTTACGTGTAATGCAGGTTACAAAAGGCCCAGCAAATTTATCCTTTTTTATTCCTAGTGGAGTGTTTGGTGCATACTCTGATCTGAGGGTTCATATTGTGAATTTTTTTTTCTTTGTTTTCTTTTCTAATAGCAAATGATGATTTTTTGGAAGCAAGATGTTGCTAACCTTTTTTTAGGTTGGTGTTATACCAGAATATTTTATTTTATAGAATGTTTATTAAATATTAAACGACTGTACAAGACCAGGCACAGCAGCTCATGCCTATAATTCCAGCACTTTGGGAGGCCGAGACAGGAGGAGTACTTGAGACCAGGAGTTTTAGACCAACCTGGGCAACACAGCAAGACCCTGTCTCTAGAAAAAAAAAAAATGAAAACAAAAACCCCACTGTACAATTCTTAGTATATTAGTTTTATTCACTTGCCCACAGAGATCTAGTCAAGTAAACCATAAGGTTAATAAAAGTCCACTTTTTAATTTTTTTATTTTGGCTTAACACATATTTTATTTATTGGAAAAGGCATTGACACTTAGCTAAGATTCTTAACCTTGCCATCCATACCTAAGTGTGCTATTTTATTTTTTTATTTTATTTTAGGTGGAGACTTGCTCTGTCGCCCAGGCTGCAACCTCTGCCTCTCAGGTTCAAGCGATTCTGATGTCTCAGCCTCCCAAGCAGCTGGGATCACAGGTGTGCACACCACACACAGCTAATGTTGTTGTTGTTTTGGGTTTTTTTTGTATTTTTAGTAGATGGGCTTTCACCATGTTGGCTAAGCTAGTCTTGAATTTGTGACCTCAGGTGATCCGCCTGCCTCAGCCTTGCTAAGCCTAAGTGTGCTATTTTAGAAATCTGGTTGTATAATCTTGGGTAGTTTCTACTTCTAACATTGATGTTGAGCATACCCAGTACTCAGGACCCACTTGGTACAAGTTATTTATTTATTTATAGATGGAGTCTCGCTCTGTCGCCAGGCTGGAGTGCAGTCATGCTATCTCGGCTCACTGCAATCTCTGCCTCCCGGGTTCAAGTGATTCCCCTGCTTCAGTCTCCCAAATAGCTGAGACTATAGGCGTCCACCACCTCACCCCGCTAATTTTTTGTATTTTAGTAGAACAGGTTTTCACCATGTTAGCCAGGATAGTCTGGATCCCCTGACCTCGTGATCCAACTACCTCGGCCTCCCAAAGTGCTGGGATTACAGTCGTGAGCCACCGCGCCCGGCCCAGGTTAATATTATTGATCAACCACCTTCCTTAGCCCAGGAACTACGTCTTTTAGTTCATTTGTTATTTCTGTGAATTAGCTTCCCTCCAGACTTGCCACATTTGACTTGTTCTGCTTTCTTTGTTCCTATCTTCTCAAATGAGATGGCCTATATTTCTTATTTTATTTATTTATTTATTTAGAGACAGAGTCTTGCTTTGTTGCCCAGGCTGGAGTGCAATGATGCAATCTCAGTTCACTACAACCTCTGCCTCCTGGGTTCAAGCAATTCTCCTGCGTCAGCCTCCCAAGTAACTGGGATTACAGGCGCCCGCCACCATGCCCAGCTAATTTTTTGTATTTTTAGTAGAGACGAGGTTTTGCCATGTTGGCCAGGTTGGTCTCAAACTCCTGACCTCAGGTGATCCAACTGCCTCGGCCTCCCAAAGTGCTGGGATTACAGGCATGAGCCACTGTGCCCCGCCTGCTTATTTTTATTAAGTTACAAGTTATTCCATCTTCTTTGTCATCATCCTTATCTGGGTGGGTTACAATTCATATTTTGCTCTTGGTAACACACATTTTTTTTTTTTCTTGGTAGAAGTAGGTCTTGTCTTGAACTCCTGACCTCAAGCAATCCTCTTGCCTTGGCCTCCTAAAGTGCTGCAATTACAGGTGTAAGCCACCGTGCGTGCGGTATTTTTAATATGATGTAACAATTCAGAAAAATGTCATCTCCCCTTCTTTCACATATCATGTATAAGTCCTTGCAATCCATTACCGAGATTTACTCTGTATTCCCAATTTTGAGAAATCATAAATGCATCATCTATCTCAAATAGTGAGCTATCTATCTCAAATAGGGGGTTTTTCCTCCAAATGAGTTCTTTTTCAGTGCAGCTTTTATCTTATTAAATTACCTGTCTAAAAGTGACTGCAAAGAAATATAAAGGATCCACTGGTAATTTCTTTTTATTAAAAAAGAATACTTTTTATATTTCCTTTTTAAATAGCTTTCAACCAGAATTGTCTCGGAGAGGCAAAGATATAACCTGTTCATCTAGTACCACCATCACCCACAGAATATGATATGAGTTCTGAGCTTTTCTGATTAGAGACCTCGTACTTTTTCTCTTTTATTTATTTATTAATTTAATTTAATTTATTATTTTTTTTGAGTCAGAGTCTTGCTGTGTCACCCAGGCTGGAGTGCAGTGGCATAATTGCGGCTCACTGCAACCTCTGCCTCCCGGGCTCAAGTGATTCTCATGTCTCAGCCTCCCCAGTAGCTGGGACTACAGGCGTGTACCACCAAGCCCAGCTAAGTTTTTTATTTTTAGTAGAGATGGGGTCTTGCTGTATTGCCCAGGCTAGTCTCAAACTCCTGACCTCAAGTGATCCACCTACCAGGGACTCCCAAAGTGTCAATTGCAGGCATGAGCCACTGTGCCCAGCTGGAATTTGTCTAATATTCTTTTCATGATAGACTGGGCCTAGAGGTTTGGGGAGGATGATCACAGAGGTAAAGTGCCATTCTCATCACATCATGCCAAGGGTACATTGTTAATACTGAGCTTGATCACCTGGCTGAGGGGTACTATAAGTTCTTTTTTTGTTTGTTTTTGGTTTTTGTTTTTTTTGAGACAGGGGGTCTTGCTCTGTTGCCCAAGCTGGAGGGCAATGGCATGATCACAGTTCATTGCAACTTCAGTCTCCTGAACTCAAGCAATCCTTCCACGTCAGCCTCCCCAGGCTGGTCTTGCACTTCTGGCCTCAAGCAATCCTCCCTCCTTGAGGTATGCTGAGCCAGCTTAAGGATACAACTAGGAAATATCCAAGGCACAGATGCATCTGGCTGCTTTTTCCAAAGAGGTTCGCAGGAAGTTCAGTATTTATACATTTTTCTTAAATCAAGGGGGCAGCAGTGAGGCAAATAGTTGCATACTTGTGACACTTTAGTTAGTGCTCAGTAAATCTACATTTTACATAAGATAAGGTGAACCTTTGAAGAACAGGGACATGAGGCTGGGCACGGTGGCTCACGCCTGTAATCCTAGCACTTTGGGAGGTTGAGGTGGATGGGTCATTTGAAGACAGGAGTTCGAGACCAGCCTGGCCAACATGGTGAAACCCCATCTCTACTAAAAATACAAAAATTAGCCAAGTATGATGGAAGGTGCCTGTAATCCCAGGTACTTGGGAAGCTGAAGCAGGAGAATCACTTGAACCCAGGAGGCAGAGTTTGCAGTGAGCTGAGATTGCACCACTGCACTCCAGCCTGGGCAACAGAGTGAAACTCCATCTCAAAAAAAAAAAAAAAAGGCGGGGGGGACCTGAAGCTACATCTTTCTACTACTAAAAACCTAACACGAGCACTTTAGTCTCAGCAAACAACAACATCTGTCTCTCAGTTGGCTCCTGTGCCCCTTTGAAATACTCTTATGGAAGCAGATTTTGTTTTGTTTTGTTTTTTAGTACTTCCTTACTTTCTTAACCTATACAGTTTTGTTTATTTGTTTGTTTACAGATAGGATCTGGCCCTGTCACCCAGTCTGTAGTGCAGTAGCATAATCACAGCTCACTGCAAACACGACCTCCAGGGCTCAAGTGATCCTCCAGAGTAGCTGGGACTACCAGCATGCACCACCATACCCAACTGATATTTTGTTGTATTTATTTTTCATAGAGACAGGGTTTTGCTCTGTTTCCCAGGCTGGTCTTGAACTCCTGGCCTCAAGTGACCCTTCTATCCCCACCTTCCAAAGTGCTGGGATTACAGGCATGAGCCACTGTACCTGGCTATCAAGTTAGCCACTTCTTTAAAGAGACTCACACTTTTGTAAGCTCGAAATAGCTGGGTTTTTTTTTTCTTTCTTTCTTTTTTGAGACAGAGCCTTGCTCTATTGCCCATGCTGGAGTGGCGCAATCTCAACTCACTGAAACCTCTGCCTCCCAGGTTCTGCTGCCTCCCAGGTTCCTCCCAAGTGATTCTGCTGCCTCAGCCTCCTGAGTAGCTGGGATTACAGGCACCCGCACCACCAACCCGGGCTTATTTTTGTATTTTTAGTAGATATAGGGTCTCACCATATTGGCCAGGCTGGTCTCAAGCTCCTGGCCTCAAGTAGTCCACCCACCTCGGACTCCCAAAGTGCTGGGATTACAGGCTAAGCCATTACGCCCAACCTCAAAATAGACCCTTAATGAGCCACTCCAAACATTAAAACTGTTGTACAGTATCTATTTCTTTAGTTTCCCAAAATAAAAGGTAGAAAAATGTTTAATACATGACATAACTGGCCGGGCTTGGTGGTGTATGTAATCTTAACTCTTTGGGAGGCTGAGGCGGGTGTCTCACTTGAGGTCAGGAGTTCAATACCAGCCTGGCCAACATGGTGAAACCTTGTCTCTACTAAAAATACAAAAAATATCGCTGGGTGTATTTGCACATGCCTGTAGTTCCAGCTACTCAGGAGTCTGAGGCATGAGAATGGTTTGAACTGGGGAGGCGGAGGTTACAGTGAGCCAAGATCATGCCACTGCACTCCAGCCTGGGTAACAGAGGGACACTGTCTCAAAAGCATACACACACACACACACACACACAAAAATAATTATTTGCATTTTCATAAAGGTCAAAAGCAGAGAAGTAGAAATAGCTGACTACAAAATAGCATAAATATTATATGTTCTGATATGTATAAAAATATATTTGATTATATTCATAGAAATAAATTGTGAGTTATGTACATCAACCCAAACATGATTCTCTATTTCTGTAATAGAGGTAGTTTTTACAAAAAGTATGTATTTCTTTCTTTCTTTCTTTTTTTTTTTTGAGTTGAAGTCTTGCTCTGTTGCCAGGCTGGAGTGCAGTGGCACGATCTCGGTTCACTGCAACCTCCACCTTCTGAATTCAAGTGATTCTCCTGCCACAGTCTCCTGAGTAGCTGGGATTTCAGCAACACTGAAATCCCATAGCAACACTATGCACAGCTAATTTTTGTATTTTTTTATAGTAGAGACAAGGTTTTACCATATTGGCTAGGCTGGTCTCGAAGTGATCCCCCTTACCTCAAGTGATCACCAGCTTCAGCCTCCCAAAGTCCTGGGAGTACAGGTGTGAGCCATTGTGCCCCGCCAGCACATTACTTTTGAAGTCAGAAACAATTATAAAGGAATTAAATAAACATACAAGGCCAAAACACAGTTTTGTAAAATGTAGCATTTGCTATAAAGTAAAACAAGGAAAGCAATCATAGATGAACTAGGATTTGAGGTTTGTTTGGGGAGTAAGGTCCAACTAATGCTAAAAGTGGTAACTTAAAGGGTTACCCAGAAATATTTTTTTTTTTTCTGGAAAAAGGAAGTAATTTCACTTTGATATTAAGGGCTTGGATGCTAATAACTATTTTACGAATATTATTTCCCTACTATAGAGTTGGGGTAAACTGTCAAGAGGTGGGGGCAATCTCTGGAATTTAGAAATAAAGGGGGCTGTTATAGTGATTCATGGTTGGCACCCTTCATGCTCGATCACATTTCCAACCAGAATTAAGAGAAAAGTGATGAGAGTGAAGGAATTTCATGAGTTAGAGCAGGGTTCTCAAACTTTTCAGTTTCTTTACATGCTTAAAAATTATTCTGGCTGGGTGCAGTGGCTCCCGCCTATAATCCCAGCACTTTGGGAGGCCCAGGCAGGCAGATCACCTGGGATCAGGAGTTCAAGACCAACTTGACCAGCATGGTGAAACCCCGCCTCTACTAAAAATACAAAATTAGCTGGGCGTGGTGGCACGTGCCTGTAATCTCAGCTACTCGGGAGGCTGAGGCAGGAGAATAGCTTGAACCTGGGAGGTGGAGGTTGCAGTGAGCCGAGATCGCACCATTGCACTCCAGCCTGGGCAACAAGAGTGAAACTCCATCTCAAAAAAAAAAAATTTTTTTATTGATGACTTCGAAGAGCTTATGTTCATGTGGTTTATATCTATTGTATTAGGCCATTCTTGTATTATTATAATGAAGTACCTGAGACTGTGTAATTGATGAAATGAAGAGGTTTAATTGGCTCATGGTTCTGCAGGCTGTACAGGAAGCATGATCTTGGCATCTGCTCAGTGTCTAGGGAGGCCTTAGGAAACTATCTATCTATCTATAAATAGCTACTGTATTAGAAATTTAAAGGATAAAACTTTTTAAAATTGTTGATTAATTTTAAAAACAATAAACCAAACACATTTTGACATAAATTGCATGCTTTTATGAAAAATGACCATATTTTCCAAAATAAAAAAAATTTGATCAGAAGAAAAGGATTGCTTTTGTATTTTTGCAACTCTCTAAGTATTTGATTTAATAGAAGATAGCTAGGTTCTCTATGGTTGAAGTATATGAAGAAACTCAGGACTTTGAAAGAAAATTAAATAGTCCTTTTGGATAATTACGGATATTCTTCTTTAATACTATAATGAAATTCAACAAGTGGTAATTTCTTCTTCTTTTCTTTTATTTTTCTTTTTTTTTCTATTTGAGAGAAGGTCTTCCTTTATTACCCAGGCTGGGTGCAGTGTGGAGTGATCTTGGCTCACTGTAACATCTGCCTCCCGAGTTCAAGTGATTCTCCCACTTCAGCCTCCCAAGTAGCTGTGACTACCAGCACACACCACCATGCCTGGCTAAATTTTGTATTTTTTGTAGAGACAGGGTTTCTCTATATTTTCCAGGCTGGTCTCACATTCCTATACTCAAGAGATCTGCCCACCTCAGCCTCCCAAAGTGTTGGGAGGCATGAGTCACCAAATCTGTCCATTGTTCTTTCAAGTAAAAATGGCCTTCCATTGTAATGACCAGATGGGTTCTTCTTGGCTACTGCACAGACAAAATTCACTGACACCAAGGTATTGCAGTAGATAAAGTGTTTAATTAACCCAAGGCCAGCCACATAGGAGAACTGGAGTGATCACTCAAATCAGTCTCCCCCTGGGTTGGAGGTCAGGGTTTTTATGGACAATTTGGTGAGCAGGGGGCTAGAGAATGGGTTCTGCTGATGGGTTGGGGATGGAATCATGGGGGTGTGGAAAACAGTCCTTGAGTGCTGAGCCTGCCTCTGGGTGGGGCTATAGGACCAGTTCTGAGTCACAAGTCACGAGTCCAGGTGGGGTCAGTCTGAAAAATATCTCAAAAAGCGATCTTCAGTTATACAATACTGATGTTATTTATAGGAGCAACTGGGGAAGTCACAAATCTTGTGACCTCTGGCCATATGACCCCTGAGCAGTAAGGGAGTATATTAATAGAAATATGCCTACACTTTAGCAAAGTTCACACCCCTCCCATAATCCTATTCTTGCTGCTTTTCATTAGTCTTCCAAAGGTGGTTTTTCATCCCTAAGCAAGAGCAGGGGTAGTTTTAGGGAGGAACTTAGCTTTCAAGTTAAACCATAAACTAACTTCCTCCCCAAAATAAGTTGGCCTATGCCCAGGAATGACCAGGAACACCTTGGAGGTCAGAAGCAAGATTAAATCAATGAGGTCAGATTCTTCTTACTATCATATTTTGCAAAGGCAGTTTCACCATGAAAAATGCAGGTAGTTCAGCCTGTAAGTCAACCACACAAGTGCTTGTCTTCAAGACAGTCATCCCACTTTGGCATGCAGAAGTGTATGTGTATGTACCATTTCTTCACCTAGAGTGTTAGAAAGACTTGTATTCAAGGGCCAAAATTTAATAAAATTAATGCTTCTGCTTCATCCAGGATATTCCTAAATCAATAGTCTTAAAAACTGGGAATGTGTGACAGTGAATACAGCAATCCAATGACCACCCAGACAGGTTGGTGGCACTGTCTTGATCCCTGCTAAGGCATCAATAGTGTCCCTATTCCTTTGTACCATCAGTACAAAAACAAACTCAGTCAAAAAGACAGAGGAGGCCAGGCGTGGTGGCTCACTCCTGTAATCCCAGAACTTTTGGGAGGCTGAGGTGGGCAGATCGCTTGAGCTCAGGAGTTCCAGAGCAGCCTGGGCAACACAGTGAGACCCCCACGTCTACCAAAACTACAAAAATTAGCTGGGTGTGGTGGCGCACTTGCCTGTAGTCCCCACTACTTGGGAAACTGAGATGGGGCGCTCGCTTGAGCCCAGGAGTTTGAGGCTGCAGTGAAGTATAATCAGGCCATCGCACTCCTGCACTCCAGCCTCAGGGACAGAGGGAGACCCTGTGTCAAAAACAAAAACAAAACAAAACAAAAACCGGGGGGGGGGGGGGCCTGGCACGGTGGCTCAGGCCTGTAATCCTAGCACTTTGGGAGGCCGAGGTGGGTGGATTGCCTGAGCTCAGGAGTTCAAGACCAGCCTGGGCAACATGGTGACATGGTGAAACCCTGTCTCTACAAAATACAAAAAATTAGCTGAGTGTGGTGGCGGGCTTCTGTAATCCCAGCTACTTGGGAGGCTGACACAGGAGAATCACT
>NC_044986.1:91526576-91597448 GCF_008728515.1 Papio anubis
TGTGTGTTCTTTCATTCTCCACCACCCCCGGTGCGGCCCCCAACAAGGAGAATCATTTGAACCCTGGAGGCGGAGGTTGCAGTGAGCCGAGATTGCGCCACTGCACTCCAGCCTGGGTGACAGAGCGAGACTCTGTCTCAAAAAAAAAGAATGTGTAGAAACTACTCATAATATTTTGTTTTTTTCAAAAAGCACTATTATAGTTAATGACAATGTATTATATATTTGAAATAGCTAACAGAGTAGATTTTAAATGTCCTCACCACAAAAAAAGACGTGAGGAAATTGATATGTTAATTAGCTTTAGTCATTCCACAATGTGTTCATATGTGCAAACATCATCTTATATACCATAAGTACATACAATTGTTGTTTGTCAATTAGAAAAAAGAATGTAGGCCAGGCGTGATGGTTCATGCCTGTAATCCCAGCACTTTGGGAGGCCGAGGCGGGCAGATCACTTGAGGTCAGGAGTTCAAGACCAGAACCGGCCAATATGGTGAAACCCCATCTCTACTAAAAATACAAAAAATTAGCCAGATGTGGTGGTGTGTGCCTGTAATCCCAGCTACTCAGGAGGCTGAAGCGGGAGAATCACTGAACCCAGGAGGTGGAGGTTGCAGTGAGCCGAGATCGCACCATTGCACTCCAGCCTGGGCAACAGAGAGAGACTTGGTCTCAAAAAGAAAGAAAGAAAGAACGAAAGAATATGATTAGCTGGGGAACCGTCAGATGTGAGATTTGCTTCTTCTGGGCACAGAGTCATTTGTATCTCAGAGTGTTCATGGTGGACTGGGCGAGAAGATCTTCAGGAAATGAAGACTTTTCCTGCACATTCTTTATCAGGAAAAGTAAAACAAGTTTTCAGCCTGGCATAAGGAGGCAAGCAGACATCACTAGATCATTAGTAGGTGACTTTCCTGAAAATGTTAGTAATTTTTCTGTAGATAGTATATTGCTTTTTGGTTCAATTTATGAGATGCTCAAGGAAATGGTTACCATTTGAACCACATGATCATCTACTCAAAATGATCAACAAAATCGGCTTAGGTGGCCAGGTAACATTTTCCATGTGCATTTCTCTCTCTCTCTCCCTTTTTTTTTTTGTTTTTTTTCTGAGATGGGGTCTCACTCTGTTGCCCAGGCTGGAATGTAGTGGCGCAATCTCAGCTCACTGCAAACTCTGCCTCCCAGGTTCAAGCGATTCTCCCACCTCAGCCTCCCGAGTAGCTGGGATTACAGGCGTGTGCCACCATGCCCCGCTACTTTTTGTATTTTTAGTAGAGACGGGGTTTCACCATGTTGGCTAGGCTGGTCTGGAACTCCTGACCTTAAGTGACCTGCCCACCTCAGCCTCCCAAAGTGCTGGAATTACAGGCGTGAGCCACCACGCCTGGCCTGCATTTCTTTTTTCTTTCTTTGCTTTTCTTTCTTTCTTCTTCCTTCCTTTTTTCCTTCCTTCCTTCACTCTCTTTCCCTCCCCCTCCCCTCTCCTTCTTCCCTTCCCTTCCCTTTCTTTCTCTCTCTCTCTTTCTTTCTTTTTCTTTCTTTCTTTCTCTTTCTTTCTTTCTTTCTCTCTCTTTTTCTCTCTTTCTCTCTTTCTTTCTCTTTCTCTCTCCCTTCCTTCCTTCCTTCCTTCCTTCCTTCCTTCCTTCCTTCCTTCCTTCCTTCCTTCCTTCCTTCCTTCCTTCCTTCCTTCCTTCCTTCCTTCCTTCCTTCCTTCCTTCCTTCATTTATTTTTAGATGGAGTCTTGCTCTGTTGCCCAGGCTGGAGTGCAGTGGCATGATCTCAGCTTACTGCAACCTCTGCCTCCCAGGTTCAAGACATTCTCCTGCCTCAGCCTCCTGAGGAGCTGGGATTACAGGCACATGGCACCACCCCGAATTAATTTTTTTGTATTTTTAGTAGAGACGAGGTTTCACCACGTTGGCCAGGCTGGTCTCGAACTGCTGACCTCGTAATCTGCTCACCTCAGCCTCCCAAAGTGGTGGGATGACAGGCATGAGCCACTGTGCCCTCCCCTCCCCTCCCTTCCTTTCCTTTCCTTCCCAAGACAGGGCCTCACTCTGTCCCCCCGGCTGGAGTGAACTGGTGCAATCATGGCTCACCGCAGCCTAGAACTTCTGGGCTCACATGACCCTCCTGCCTCAGCCTCCATGCCTGTCTAACTTTAATTTTTTTTGTAGAGACCAGATCTCACTGTGTTGTACAAGCTGGTCTCAAACTCCTAGGCTCAAGCAATCCTCTCTCCTCAGCCTCCCAAA
The DNA here is from genome assembly GCF_008728515.1 of Papio anubis. Taxonomy (NCBI): domain Eukaryota; kingdom Metazoa; phylum Chordata; class Mammalia; order Primates; family Cercopithecidae; genus Papio; species Papio anubis. The sequence goes on from NC_044986.1 coordinate 91,528,842, forward strand.
GTGCTAGGATTACAGGCATCAGCCATCATGCTCGGCCAACCATGTGAGTTTCTTTATCATGCTAGAGTAATTTGGCCATATGGAGGCTAATTTGAAAATGCATTAAGATGAAGCTATGAGATGATAATTTTTAATTAACCAGATAAATGAGTTGTTCTTTTTCTTTTCCAAATCATTCCACAAGCCAATCCCTCACATGAGGCAGGTGGTCGGCTGTCAGGGACAAAGATGCACTAATGAGAAGCCAACGTTCTAGACTTCCAGACTATGGCTGACGATGACAGTGTCTAACACTGCCCCTAGGATTCCATCTAAGGAGTTAATTAAATGTCAGCCAAACAGCCTCCCTCGGGAAATAACAACTCACACTCACAACCCACAGAATCAGAGAAAATGTCTACAAATCACATATCCAATAAGGGGTTTGTATCTTGAATATATAAAGAACTCTTACAGTTCAACAATAAAATAGAGCTGTGTGTTATTTCAAAGAGCTGGAAAGAAACTGTTTTTTTGTTTTTGAGATGGGGTTCCACTCTTGTTGCCCAGGCTGGAGTGCAATGGCATGATCTCAGCTCACTGCAACCTCCCCGTCCTGGGTTCAAGCAATTCTCCTGCCTCAGCCTCCCAAGTAGCTTGGATTACAGGCACCCGCCACTATGCCCAGCTAATTTTTTGTATTTTTAGTAGAGACAGGGTTTCACCATGTTGGCCAGGCTGGTCTCGAACTCCTGACCTCAGGTGATCCGCCCACCTCAGCCTCCCAAGTGCTGGGATTACAGGTGTGAGCCACCTTGTCCGGCTGGACAGAAACTTTTGAAGCAGAAGCATCAAGGTAGCCTTGTCAACCATCCCCTTTCCTAGGATCTTGTATTTGTCATGCCTCTTTGCCATGGTTCACATTCAGACATTATGTGGATGCTACCACTTTTTGGCATGGCACAGAGCTCACCAAATCCTTTCTGGCTGGGGCAGGCCTGGAGTGGGGCATTTGGGGCTCTGGTGGTGATGGGAGAACTAGAGAGGCCAGGAAGGGCAAGGCCAGGCAGTCCTTTCTGCAGAGGGAGAGTTCCCACAGGAGGCGCCGGATACCTCGTCCCACTCATTCCAGGATGGGGCTGCTTGGATCGCCACACTGTCCACTCACATTCACCTCTGAACATCTTAACTTTCTCAGAATGTCCTCCTCACATTGCACTATTTTGTACTATTTTTGTTTTTTCATTTGTTTGTTGAGACACAGTCTTGCTCTGTCACTCAGGCTGGAGTGCAGTGGCATGATCTTGGCTCAATGCCACCTCAACCTCCCTGACTCAAGTAAACCTCCCACCCCAGCCTCCTGGGTAGCTGGGAATACCAACATGCACCACCACGCCTGGCTAATTTTTAAAGTTCTTGTAGAGACGGGGTCTCACCATGTTGCCCAGGCTGGTCTCAAACTCCTGGGCTCAAGCGATCATCCTGCCTTGGGTCCCAAAGTGCTGGGATTACAGGTGTGCCCGGATTACACTGTGCCCGGCCTTGTGCTATTTTTGAGTTAGGCTGTTGATGGAAAGTCAGCAGATACTGTTTTCTGTTTCATGGTGATACTGTGGACCCTCCATTCTGATCATTCATTTTTTATCTCCAGAGATAGTATTTAGAGAGCAAGGGTTGGACACCTGGTAGATGCTCAGTAAACACAGATTGACTGATAGACTGACTGGTTGGTTAATTGATTATAGGCTCTCTGCTCTCTGCTTAGGTCTTGGTAGCGGAGCTAAGGGTAAATGCATCCATCCGACAGGGGGGTGTGGGGGAGTGTGCTCTGTAAATTTGGAGAGTGGGCTGTGCTGCAACCAGCTTAAAGGTCTAGAAAACCAGGTATGGTGGCCCACGCCTGTAATCACAGCACTAGGGAGGCTGAGGTGGGCGGATCACCTGAGGTCAGGAGTTCGAGACCAGCCTGGCCAACATGGTGAGACCCTGTCTCTACGAAAAATACAAAAATTAGCCAGGTGTGGTGTCACACACCTGTAATCCTAGCTACTTGGGAGGCTGAGGCAGGAGAATTGCTTGAACCCGGGAGACAAAGGTTGCAGTGAGCCAAGATCGCACCACTGCACTCCAGCCCAGGGGACAGAGCGAAAGTCAGTCCCCAAAAAAAGAACCAGAAAACCACTTCATCGGCTGGGAATGGTGGCTCACACCTATAATCCCAGCACTTTGGGAGGCTGAGGCAGTTGGATCACTTGAGGTCAGGAGTTCAAGACAAGTCTGGCCAACATGGTGAAACCTTGTCTCTACTGAAAATACAAAAATTAGCCAGGCGTGGTGGCAGGCACCTGTAATCCCAGCTACTAGGGAGGATGAGACAGGAGAAGTGCTTGAACCCAGGAGGCAGAGGTTGCAGTGAGCCAAGATTGTGCTATTGCACTCCAGCCTGGGCGACAAGCAAAACTTCATCTCAAAACAAAAAACAAACAAACAAACAAACAAAATGAAAACCATTTCATCTAAGAGATTCAGCTCTGAGTGATGAAGGGTTGTATGATTAAGACCAGAGAGGCATCAAAACACTCACAGCCTCAGGATTAAAATGTCATGGGGTTGGCAGGGGGTGGGCAAGAGAGTTCATTTGTAGCAGCTCGCAGGCTGCTCTGCAATGTTTTGTGGCTCAGGGCCATGTGCAGCCAAACAAAACAAGTGTTATAGGCCTGCTGGTTTCTGGCTGAATTCACTAGTCAGAAATATGGCCAGTTTTTTCCCCCTATGAGCTTCATAGTCTCCTACTACAAAGAAGCTAGCAGATTCATGGATTTGAACTGCATTGAGAAAATATAACTCTGCTGGTATTCTTGAACCTAAAACCTAAGTCTTTAGGTTTATTGTTAAACATTGAGGACACAAATTTCATTGTAAGTCAGAGACACTTTTAGCTGCTGTCCCTGCAGTTGGAGCTGACTCAGCAGACATATGGTTTTTGATTTACTGTGCCTGGCAAAAGTTATTATACCGAGGCATGTTCTTTATTATAAACTTTTCTTGTATAATAACAGACAATTTGGCCAGGCTAATTGCTAAATTAAGCTCACCTCTAGTCAAGCTCAGCTGATTCATTTAAAAGGTTATTGACTATTGACATTTTTACAAGTGTTTAACCAGACTAGTAAGTACTCTTAAAATGGAAATTTTGTGACAACCACACTCTAAGCCTGATAAGTAAAAATATGCACCGTAAAGCCCCACCCACTACCCACAAAAAGAAAAATTATAGCATATACATATATACACACACACATCTCCTTTCAGCTGAAATCCTATAATTTGTTACATATGATTATAGAACAAGAACAAATAAGAAAATGGTTCAGGCTCTGATGAAATTTTAGTAATAAAGTATGTTAGAGTGGCTTGTAGCACGTTTAAATGAAGCTTAAAAGAAAATCGCTCTGCCCTGATAGGTAATGAATGTAGAAACACACACCCTTGGCTGGGCGCGGTAGCTCACCCCTGCAATCCCAGCACTTTGGCAGGCCAAGGCGGGGGCGGATGACCTGAGGTTGGGAGTTCAAGATCAGCCTGGCCAACATGGTGAGACCCCGTCTCTACTAAAAATACAAAAATAAGCCGGGCATGGTGGCGGATGCCTGTAGTTCCAGTTACTAGGGAGGCTGAGGCAGGAGAACCACTTGAACTCAGGATGTGGATGTTGTAGTGAGCCGAGATTGTGCCACTGCACTCCAGCCTGGGCAACAGAGCAAGACTTTGTCTCAAAAAAAAAAAAAAAAAAAAAAAAGAAACACACACCCTATTTTGTGTTTTCAAATGAATAAAATTCAGATGCAAAAGACTTCACCCTGAAGAGCCAATTTTAGCTATCAAAGATATGGTCCTTTTGCCAGGAGATTTCAAAATCCATGCCACATATACCTGAAAAACATGAAGGCTTAATTGGCTGGTTTTCCTTATGTGATAATAAAATGATCTGTTCTCTAACCTCTCATTTTTATGCTTGGCAGGAATGTGACTGTACTCGAACCAAAAAGACATCTGCTAGCAATTTGCAGTCTCGGAGCGGCCCACGGTTTTATGGCGCCTCATCTGAAACTCTGATTCATTTTTGAAAAAGTTAGCTAATGCAAGTGGGGGTGAGGGCAGCCGGCTCCTTGCTGGGGGATTGGCAGAGGAGGAGTTGTTTCTGTCAGCCCGGGTTACGGTTCCGTGCTCTGTCTCCCAGGGTCTGTCCTGATGAACTCAGGGTTTCCGGGCTGCCCCAGAGTGGGCAGTGGTAGGTGGGAGGTGCCTGTGTTGGGCCTGAGATTTGGTACTGAGAATTCGATCTCCTGCTTAGTAGTCCTACTTTTCATTTAATTCAATTTTTACTCCTGTCTTACTCTGACAGATGGGTATATTCTGACTTGATACAGAAAGTTTCCAAACTCATAAAATTGGAAACCGTCCATGCACATGCACACAAGCGCACACACACACATGCATATGTATGCACACTCACACACGTAGGCAGCAATTAAAGGAAAAGCAACTCAGGTCTTGGCCTCACACAGAGAGGGCTTCCAATCCAGTTCAGTTACTCAGAGCTCTACGGGGAAATGAATTAACTTTCTCATTTCCTTATTTAGAAAAGGAACATCATAATGCCTGCTTTGATGGAGATGACACGATATATGTAATGCTCCTGGAACAGAGGACGGTATTATTTTATATGGCTGGCGTACTTCTTCCTCCTGTCCCCCCTACTTTGTGCTATTTATCGGAAGATCTATTTTAGGTCCTGATGTTTGCACAGACCCATTCAGAGGACAGATTTGGAAATCTGGACAGATTTTCTTTTTCCTGTTGCCAGAAGGAAAACAAACGATAAGCCTGTTTTAGGTCTTACTAGTAGTGCAGTTTCCTCTTGGCCTAAATATCTGCACGGGCCTACAGTGGAAAGAGATGAGCTTAGGCTGGGTGAGGTTGGGAGCGTTGCTTAATTGCTTTGAACTTGAGTTTGTTCAGATACAAACCAAAGAAATTAATATCTAACTTGTAGGATCATTTTGATATGATAAATAATGTATGTAATACAAATGGTTGTTGCTTTTTACTCTCATATTGCCTAATATTTCTTTTCTCTTTCTTTTGTTTTCTATTAGGAATTCACTGTGGAATCACTTTTTTTTTTCTTTCTTTTCTTTTTTTTTTGAGACAGTTTCACTCTTGTTGCCCAGGCTGGAGCACAATGGCACTATCTTGGCCCACCGCAACCTCCACCTCCTGAGTTCAGCTGATTCTCCTGCCTCAGCCTCCTGAGTAGCTGGGACTACAGGGGCGTGCCACCACGCCCAGCTAATTTTTGTATTTTTAGTAGAGACGGGGTTTCACCATGTTGGCCAGGACGGTCTGGATCTCTTGCTTTGTGATCCGCCCGCCTCGGCCTCCAAAAGTTCTGGGATTACAGGCGTGAGCCACCGCACCCAGCCTCCTAACTCTTTATAAACCAGAAAACATTTATTAGAACTCCCTCCCCATTCCCTCTTATTTTGCATGTGGCCAGAAGTGGGCACAGACACTCCCTAGATAAATCACTGCCCGGGGGAATGGAGCCCTTAGAACAGGCTGAAAATGCTAAGGTTTGCCTCTGAGCCTTAGAGGAGATGTGTGGACACCATGACAAAACTAGGACTCTCCCAGCCGAGGAGAAACTGGGGAGTGGCAGTGGCTGGCCATGCAGCATGTGCGTCGCACCAAGTGACATGCTCCAATTTGCCTTGGAAGGTTTTCTGTTCTTGTTAATGTACCGATGGCCTTTCCCTGTTCCCCTTGCAGATGAAGTGGGAATGCCTCAGTCCCTGACATTTCCCCAGCCTCACAGGGACATGCAGAGGCCACTGCTCGTGACGTGAGATTTGCCTTTCGTGGCTCTCTGTGGCCAACAGGCTGGGCTGTGTCAACTGTTGGGCACCAGCCTCATCCTCTTGGACATGCTCCATGCCTCCTGACAGGGTGGTCTGTAACTTTTGCTTGCACTCCAGCCTCAGAGGTCAGGCTCTCACGCCCTTCCAAGTGGAGTGCCTCGGCAGAGGGTTGTTATTTCAGGACGCAAAATCAGTCTCAACACGAGCCAAGGGGGCCAAGACTCTTCACAAGTGTGTCTCCCGGGGAAAGGTTTATCCACCAGGATGCCCCATGTGTTTGTGAATCTGACTTGGGAATCTCCGGTGAAACGAAGTCCATTTCAGTCATATCTGTTCTTATGCTTTAAACTCTGGCTAACATTTCTTTATCTGGAGTGTGTGGACGAGATGAAGGCTGCAGGGCTTGCAATACGTATCCAGCAACCCTAAGGAGCCTTGGAATTTTCGTGGAAAAGGTGGTGCGAGCCATCACGATACTCAGAGCAATTATCCTGTCTTTTGAAAAATAGAATTTGCTTCCTGCCACAGCCCTAGGTGTCCTGATTCGATTAGAAGTACTCCAGTTTATGTCCAGCCCAGATTTTGAAAACTGATCTGCTGTGACGATCTCCTGGTTTTCTAATTTGCATGTCTCCCTGTTTCTACCCAATGTGGTGGAGGCAGCTGCAACCAACCAGCCTCATCCGAGGGAAGGCAGGGAAGGCGGATGCAGGCCTGGGCAAGTGCTCTGCAAGCTTGCTCTCTCTGTGTCCTGGATGAAGTGAGTATCTCTCTTCTCATCCAGGTAGACCTGGCATCTAGGAAGAAAGCAAGAGTCGATTCTTTGTAACACAGGCTGAAAACCTCCCAGTCCTTTGCTTCCTACCTTGTTTTTATCTATAACTTGATTTTTGTTTCCTCTGAAAATTCCCCCATCAAACCACATCCTTCTCTCCTAATTCCTCCCTGCATTTAACACGATTCACTTTTGCCTGTGTGTTGTAGGACAAACAGCCCGCTGCCCCAGTGAGAAGAACAACAAACAGAATAATTTGAAAACCAACCAACTGACAAATCCGAACAAGCTTTGGTGGTTAATTAACCCGATTAATTACACTTGTCCACACCCAAGCCTGGCAGAAGGGGGTGCCCTGGGAATGTCTGCAGAAGCCAACCCCGTGCCTGAGGGGTCAGGGGTCAGAGTTGACAGCACTTCCCTCAAGCTGGATGAGACCCAGCCCGGGAGTAACTCCAGCCTGAAAGAGAACTAATTGAGAAAGCTTCTTCTAAAGGTAGTGACTGCTATGTTCTGTCTGCTGGGTTCCCTTTAGAGTTCATGGGATACACTCCATCCAGATGCAGGGCAAGAACCATTAGTTCTAGGCATGGAGACCTGGGCTTACAAGCAAGTGCTCAACCAGGTGCAGCCGAAAAGGGGAGAAATCCCGGAAATACAGGCTAGTCGAGTTCCTCCTGGGAACTTGGCAGTCATGATTTAGACAACATGCACCTAAGAATATGCTGATTTTACAAATACCTCAGCTAACTTGTAGAAATAGCAGATACCATGTGGGTCTCCAGCTGCAGTACTAATAGGCTAGGCTGCCTGTTGAAGCCATCAAAAGTCACTTACACTGTGTAATATGGGAGACACCAAATGCTTACTAGCCACGCACCCCCCACCCCCACCCCCGTGGCCTTCCTCTTAACAGGACACACTACCTCCAATGCCTGAATCTTTTATTTAAAGGAGCTAAAAGTCAAGGAAATCCACAATTAAAACAAATGTGGGATGGATGGGGTGGCTCATGCCTATAATCCTAGCACTTTGGGAGCCCAAGGCAGGAGAATCTCTTGAGCCCAGGAGTTTGAGACCAGCCTAGTCCACATAGCAAGACCCTGTTTCTGCAAAACAAACAAAAAATACACAAATACGCTACACCAAAGGGCATCACAGAACCCCGTAATCATCCATTAAAGATCACTGGAAATGTTGTTTATCTGAGGAGGTAGCTACTCAGAGGAGGGGGCCTCTTGAATAAGGGCCAGGAATCTCCCAGTTTTGAAAGAAGGTCTGGAACTCTCTGGAACTTTCCTTCTTTCTTTCTTTCTTTTTTTTTTTTGACGGAGTCTTGCTCTGTCACCCAGGCCGAAGTGCAGTGGTGCGATCTCGGCTCAGTGCAACTTCCGCCTCCTGGGTTCAAGCGATTCTCCTACCTCAGCCTCCGGAGTAGCTAAGATTATAGGTATGCGCCACCACACCCGGCTAATTTTTGTATTTTTAGTAGAGATGGGGTTTTGCCATGTTGGCCAGGCTGGTCTTGAGCTCCTGATCTCAGGTGATCCACCTGCCTCAGCCTCCCAGAGTGCTGGGATTACAGGCGTGAGCCACTGTGCCCGGTCTCTCTGGAACTTTCTGATGCTATATAAAAAGAGGCAGTAGGAGCAGTGAGTGGCCTTGTGCTGCCTGCTGAGGAATGAACCCACGAAGGAATGTGAATTAAGGGTGTGGTGTTGGGCAGCCATCTGGGAGAAGAATATAGCCATTGGCTGATTCCAGACCCAGCACCCAGGGTTCACCTGAGGCAACTGGTCCAGACTCAAAGTTGTGTCAGATTGCAATTTCTAAACAGTGATCACAAAATTGTCCCCAAATTATTCCCATGTAATTTTTTGAAAGTTATTTGTTTCTTATGATTTTTGCATTAATACATGAGATGCATTTGTAGTTTTCTTGGTTAAAGTGTGCCATCTCAGGTTCTGAAATCAATGTTATATTTCATAAAATAATTCAAGCATATTCCTTCTTTTCTATGTGCTAGAACAATTTAAACAGAATTGAGTGCTACCTGCTCGTTAAAGGTATCTTAGAATGTCCCTGTGACACTAGCTGGGCATTTCTGAGGGAACTCTTTGACAACTTTTTCTCTTTGTTGTATGAGAATCAGAATGCTTTGATTTTTTTCTCTTTGGGGTCCATTTTGCTAAATTATGTTTTCCAAGAAAATTGTATTTTTCATCTAAGTTTTCAAATTTTACTTTCATGGAGTTAACCAAAGTAGTTCCTTATGGTTGTTTTAATTTAATATAGTTTTGTGGTTATTTTTCTCTTAGTCTTCCTTATTTTGTATATTTGCATTTTCTACTTTTTTTTCTGTATTAGGTTAGCTAGTGCTTTTCTATTTTTTAATTCTTTTCCCCCAAAATTTAGTTTACTTCTTTTTTTTTCTGTTTTCTAATTCGCTGTTAGAAAGTTCTGTTTTTATTTTTATTAATTCATTCTTTCTACATCCCTTCAGTTTATTTTATTATTTTTCTAAGATAGATGCTTGATTCATTTGGTTTTTATTTATTATTTATTTAAGTATTTAAACTTATGAATTTTCCTTCCACTACTACCTTAACACTATCTCATAGATTCCAAGGTGTGGAAAATGTATCGTTTTTTGTTATTTTTATTTTATTTTCTAGAAGTCCTGTGATTTAGGTTAATATATTTTGATCCAAGAGTTAAGAAGAATTTCTTTAAATTCATATAAGATAAACTTTAAAAATGTTCGGGTGAAAAGGAATTTTTGTTATCTGATTTAAAAAATTAATTTATCACGTTATTGCATTGTGACCAAAGAAGGTTGCCTATGCTATTTCTACGTTCTGGAATTTATTGAAGTTTTTTTTGTGGCTTCATATGTGGTCAATTTTCCTGAATGTTCTATTCTTGAATATTCTTGAAATAAGAATATGCTCTATGTGTAGGGAATATATATATTATATATATATATGAACTATCATGTTTAACATAGATTATATGAGAGTTCTATATTATTGATTTTATTTTTATTCATTTGATTTGTCAGACTATAGAGTCAGGAATGAAACCAGCATGATTCTGTTTCTCCCTTTGTATCCTATAATTCCAAGTTTATGAGTGCCATTGCATTGTTATTTTTTACTAAGCTATTTATAACTATTATATCTTCACTGTGAATCATACCCTGTAGCATTCTAAGGTGTTTTTATTGGTCTTACTTAATTGTTTGTGTTTTTTTTGCCCTGAACTCCAATTTACCTAAAATTAAATTAAAGCCATGACCTGGCCAGGTGCGGTGGCTCACGCCTGTAATCCCAGCACTTAGGAGGCCAACGCGGGTGGATTACCTGAGGTCAGGAGTTTGAGACCAGCCTGACCAACATGGAGAAACCCCATCTCTACTAAAAAGACAAAATTAGCCGGGTGTGGTGGTGCATGCCTGTAATCCCAGCTACTTGGGAGCCTGAGACAGGAGAATCACTTGAACCCGGGAGGTGGAAGTTGTGGTGAGCCGAGATCACGCTGTTGCATTCCACCCTGGGCAACAAGAGCGAAACTCCGTCTAAAAAAAAAAACACGACCTTTGCTTTCTTCTGGTGTACTCTCCCTTAATATAGCTTTCCTCATCTTTTTATTTTCAATATTCTGTTCTAGTTGTGTTTCATATAGAGAGAATTATGTTTTGCCTTACCATTTAACTTAATGTTTTTCTCTTATTTGGGATGCTAACCCCATTTGTATTCGTAGATGTGACTAAGGTATGTTTAGTCTTAGATCTGTTATATTGTTTTCCATTTTTAAAAATTTATCTGTTTGCTTTTGCTTTGTTTTTTATATGTAGTTCTTCTGATATTTAGAAAGATGAGTATGTTTAGAAAGATTAGTTTTTTTTTCTAGTAGACACCTTTATAATGATAACTTTATTTTATTTTGTAACTTAGTTTTTATTTTTATTTTTATTTATTTGTTTCGAGATGGAGTCTTGCTCTGTCACCCAGGCTGGAGTGCAGTGGCGTGATCTCAGCTCACTGCAACCTGCCTCCCAGGTTCAAGTGATTCTCCTAAAATTTGTAATCTATTAAAAATTTTTGTATTTTTAATAGAGACAGGGTTTCACCATGTTGGCCAGGCTGTTCTTGAACTCTTTACCTCAGGTGATCCTCCTGCCTTGGCCTCCCAAAGTGCTGGGATTATAGGCGTGAGCCACCGCACCAGGCCTTATTTATTTATTTATTTATTTATTTATTTATTTATTTTGAGATGGAGTCTTTCTCTGTCACCCAGGCTAGAGTGCAGTGGTGCCATCTCAGCTCACAGCAACCTCCGCCTCCTGGGTTCAAGCGATTCCCCTGCCTCAGCCTTCCAAGTAGATGGGACTGCAGGCACGTGCCACCACGCCCGGCTAATCTTTCGTATTTTTAGTAGAGATGGGGTTTCACTGTGTTAGCCAGGATGGTCTTGATCTCCTGGCCTTGTGATCCGCCCGCCTCAGCCTCCCAATCATTCTAGGATTACAGGCATGAGCCACCGAGTCCAGCCCTTATTTTTTGTTTTTTTTTTTAGATGGAATCTCACTCTATTGCCGAGGTTGGAGTGCAGTGGCACAATCTCAGCTCATTGCAATCTCCACCTCCTGGGTCCAAGCAATTCTCCCACCTCAGCCTCCCAAGAAGCTGGACTACAGGCATGTGCCACCATGCCTGGCTAATTTTTGTATTCTCCAGTAGAGACTGGGTTTCACTATGTTAGTCAGGCTGGTCTCAAACTCCTGACCTCAAGTGATCCATCCACCTCGGCATCCCAAAGTGCTGGGATTATAAGCGTGAGCCACTGTGCCTGGCTATAATGATAACTTTTTTTTTTTTTTTTTTTTTTGTTGAGACAGAGTCTCTCTCTTTTGCCCAGGCTGGAGTGCAATGGCACGATCTCAACTCACCCCCATCTCCGCCTCACAGGTTCAAGCGATTCTCCTGCCTCAGCCTCCCGAGTAGCTGGGATTACAGGCATGCACCACTATACCCAGCTAATTTTGTATTTTTAGTAGAGATGGGGTTTCTCCTTGTTGGTCAGGCTGGTCTCGAACTCTTGACCTCAGGTGACCCGCCCACCTCGACCTCCCAAAGTGCTGGGATTACAGGCATGAGCCATCACGCCCAGCCAACCTTTGTTCTTTTAATATGTTTACAGTTTTATTACTTGAGCTGTCAATTTTAGTATCAGTCAGGGTCTAGAAAAACAGAAACCACACTAAAATCTTTAACACCTTAGGTTTTAAAGACTTCAGGCTGGGCGTGGTGGCTCACACCTGTAATCCCAGCATTTTGGGAGGCTGAGGCAGGTGGATCACCTGAGGTCAGGAGGTCAAGACCAGCCTGGGCAACACGGTAAAACCCCATCTCTACAAAAAAAAAAAAAAAAAATTAGCTGGGTGTGGTGGCATGCGCCTGTAGTCCCAGCTACTTGGGAGTCTGAGGCAGGAGAATCGCTTGGACCCAGGATGTGGAGGTTGCAGGGAGCTGAGATCACGCCATTGCACTCCAGCCTGGGTAACAGAGCAAGACACCATCTCAGAAAAAAAAAAAAAAAAAAAAGAAAAAAAAGAAAAGAAAAAGCAACAACAACAAAAAGCTAATGATTGACTTTAATTCAGGAAATTGGCTGTACGAGTGGTAGCCGTGACTTCCTCTAGGTGGGTGGGAGGAGGTGGTGTGACTGTTTGGGGACAGGGGTTACCTGGTAGTAGCTGTGGCCTAAGAAAAATGTGTGGGCCAGTAAGGTGGCTCACGCCTGTAATCCCAACACTTTGGGAGGCTGAGGTGGGTGGATCGCCTGAGGTCAGGAGTTTGAGACCAGCCAGGCCAACATGGTGTAACCCGGTGTCTACTAAAAATACAAAATTAGCCTGGTGTGGTGGCACATGCCTGTAATCCCAGCTACTCGAGAGGCTGAGGCGGGAGTATCACTTGAACCCAGGAGGCAGAGGTTGCAGTGAGCAGAGATCATGCCATTGCACTCCAGCTTGGGTGACAAGAGTGAAACTCTGTCTCAAAAAAAAAAAAAAAAAGAAAGAAAAGAAAAGAAAAGAAAAATGTTGTGCGGTAGAAGTTTAGCCCCAGAGGCAATGCAGCTCCTACTGGCAATATTGCCCAAGCTTTTCTCCTTCCTGTCACTTTCCAGTTGTCCTCTTGTGTTTTGACCTGGCTGACCCAGAAAAAGTCAGGAGACACAGGAGCTGTGAAACACAGCTTTCAGGACCCAGCCTTCTCATAACATTGATCAGAGCAGCAAAGGGGTGAGGACTGGATCTGAGAGCAAGGGGGCCAAGGACCAGGTTTAAATGGTACCCTTTGAAGACCAGTTACTACTTCTTTTTTTTTTTTTTTCTTTTTTTTGAGATGGGGTCTCGCTCTGTCACCAGGCTGGAGTGCAGTGGCGTGATCTTGGCTCACTGCAACCTCCGCCTCCCAGGTTCAAGCAATTCTCCTGCCTCAGCCTGCTGAGTAGCTGGGACTACAGGTGCGCACCGCCATGCCCAGCTAATTTTTGTATTTTTAGTAGAGATGGGGTTTCACCATGTTGACCAGGATGGTCTTGATCTCTTGACCTCATGATCCATCTGCGTTGGCCTCCCAAAGTGTTGGGATTACAGGCGTGAGCAACTGCGTCTGGCTGACCAGTTACTACTGATGACATGTTCACATGCTTATCCCCCTTCCTACCTCATTTCCCTCCTGTTTGTGTCAGAGGCATCCTTTCTGCGTTGTCAAGCATATGCCATTTGCAGTCCGTTCTGTCACCCTCCTCCCACCCCATCTGTTTTAGTCTTAGTTCCGTGGCTCTGGATATTCAAGACCCATCCAGAGTATCTTACCCTCATTACTCCAATTATTTCTTACTCAGCTAAAATAGACACCCTAGTAGTGTCTTTAAGGATGACACAAGGATCAATATACTCTGCATCTTGGCCGGCTGTGGTGGCACACACCTGTAGTCCCAGCTACTCAGGTAGTTGAGGCAGGAGAATCGCTTGAACCTGGGGGTGGTGGAGGTTGCAGTGAACCAGGATCGCACCACTGCACTCTAGCCTGGGCAACAGAGTGAGTGACACTCTGTCCCAAAAATAAAACAAACAAAACAAAACAAAAAACAAAAACTGCATCACAAAAACTGTCCTTTGGTGACTCACACCAAAGGACAGTTAGGCTCGACAGGCCATTCTTGTCCCTTTCTTTCCTTAAATATCTTGTGGGTATTGTTCTACTGTTTAATATGGGCTAAAATAGTGCACAAAGGAATCCAAGGCCAGCCTAAGTTTTCCCCTTTTGTAAATAACTAGATTTTTGTGTGCTGGGCTGCCCAAAAAAAGCCTAGCATTTTATTAAAAGTTCAATAACTTTTCTAGAATATTTATCTATGACTATTTGGGATCAATTTTCTTTTTGTGTGTGTGTGACAGGGTCTTGCTGTGTTGCCCAGGCTGGAGGGCAATGGCATGACCATGGCTCACTGCAGCCTCAAACTCATGGGCTCAAGCGATCCTCCCGCCTCAGCCTCCCAAAGTGCTGGGATTACAGGCATGAGTAACCACGCCTGGCCTGGGTAATTTTGATTGGTCTGTCTTGCATTTCATTTAGTCCTTCCTCTGATGAGATTTTCTATTTGCTGAGACTTTCTTCTGTTGAAAACGTGTGTCTTTTACTTCATTGACAACAGCTACAATATCTACTTCAAAATCCTTTCTGTGAGTTTCAACTGGGTTCAAATTGGGATGTGGCTTGATTGATTCTTTTTCCTTGAGAATGAATTCCATGTTCTCTTTTCTTTTTCTTTTCTTTTCTTTTCTTTTTTTGTTTTTTGAGACAGGGTCTTGCTCTGTCACCCAGGCTGGAGTGCAGTGGCACGATCTCAGCTCACTGCAGCCTCCACCTCCCAGGTTCAAGGATTCTCCTGCCTCAGTCACCTGAGTAGCTGGAACTACAGACACACGCCACCACGCCCAGCTAATTTTGTATTTTTAGTAGAGACGGGATTTCACCATGTTGGCCAGGCTGGTCTCAAACTCCTGACCTCAGGTGATCCACCTGCCTCGGCCTCCCAAAGTGCCGGGATTACAGGTGTGACACCATGCCTGGCCAAATTCCATGTTCTTGATTCTTCATGACAGGTAATTTTGGATTGATCCTGGAGTTCAAATATTAAATTGTGGAGATTCTGGATTCTGCTGTTTTTCTCCAAAGCGTGATTTTCCCCCTTTGTGTTAGCAGGAAATTTTAGTGTGAAGAGTGTCTCTTGGATGGTAGCTGTGTTCTCAGTCTAGGTTTAATTTCCTGAACTGGGCTGCTTTAACCCTGTTTCACATATGTGTGCCTCTGGGATCTGTCAGAGATGTAATTTGAGCATCCCATCTCTAAATGTCTCCCTCTAGGACCCTCTCATTCTCCAGCATTCATGGTTTCCTGGCTTCATTGTTCTTGTTCCCCATGCCAGAAAACCTGCGGATTTGCCATGTCTACTGGCCTTCATGCTACATGGACTGCACACGGCCATAGTAAAAAAGCCACAGAGATGGGATTTGCTTGTCTGGCTCTCTCCCTCCATGCACCAGCACTCCAGCTGCACTCCTCGCCAGCCGCCGTCACCTTCCGTTTATGCTCCAGGACTTTCCCGTCGTTGCTTTTCATGTCATGTTCAGGTTTGATCATTGTTTTCTGTGGGGAAGGGGTCTATATTCAAGTCCAATATACCCAGGGCAAAATCTGGACTGCAGTTTTGATATCAGAATAGACATGACTAGACTTTTAGCACCTGAAAAAGAGACTTCCTGTTATTACCTGAAAGTCACTGAATATAATGTTGTTTCTATGAGTCAGGGGAAAACTTCAAATAGTGTGTATTTGAAAAAAAGGGCAATGGCTGGGCGCAGTGGCTCATGCCTATAGTTCCAGCACCTTGGGAGGCTGAGGCAGGTGGATGGCTTGAGTCCAGGAGTTCGAGACCAGCCTGGTCAACATGGTAAAACCCCATCTCTACTAAAAATACGAAAATTAGCCAGCCTTGGTGGTGCGTGCCTGTAATCCCAGCTACTCGGGAGGCTGAGGCAGGAGAATCCCTTGAACCTGGGAGGCAGAGAGTGCAGTGAGCCGAGATTGCACCACTGCACTCCAGCCTGGGCGACAGAGTGAGACTCTGTCTCAAAAAAAAAAAAAAAGGGTTCTCTGACAACTTATTAATTATACTGGGTGCAAGTGGAGAAAAGCATTTATTTATTTTCCACTACACACAAACATTGCTTTTCAATACCCCCAATCTTATCAATAGGGTTGTAGCACAGTTTTTGTTTAATTAATTTTAATTGTTTACATTTTATGATCTGTGTAGTATTTTTCATAACAGACATTGAGTGTACTATGAATACATTTTTTTTGTCCTGTTCTGTTCCCCTCTGGAGATAGTAATTGATTTGAACTTCGTTTCTACATTTGAGTTTTATTCACTTGGTATCACATTTGCCTATTATGCCAACTTCTAATGTTCTCAACACAGCACAATGTCCCTTAATACATTCAGAATCATTGTTATCTATTGGCTTTATGTCTATTTTGTTGAATAATTTTTATTATTTTTATTGTTATCTTACTGTTTTTCCCCCTTGAGAATTCTTGATCTTTCCTTCACGGCTCCTCCTCCAGCTTCCCCTCTGTCCTGGTTGCTCTTTGTGGAGCCGTCATCCTGGGAGGCTCTTCCCACCACCCTAGGGGTTCCTTCTCTACCTCCTATGCTGGACTTCCTGCTGTCTCCATCCTGTGTCTTTTTTTTTTCAATTTATTCCCTCATTTAAATGAGGTATATCCTCTAGGATATTCCTAATCTTCTTAAAATTTATTTCCTGACCAGGTGCAGTGGTTCATGCCTATAATCCCAGCACTTTGGGAGGCGAAGGTGGGTAGATCACCTGAGGTCGGGAGTTTGAGACCAGCCTGGCCAACATGGTGAAACCCCATCTCTACAAAAAATACAAAAAATTAGCCAGGTATGATGGTGCACACCCGCAATCTCAGCTATTTGGGGGGCTGAGGCAGGAGAATTGCTTGATCCCGGGAGCTGGAGGTTGTAGTGAGCCAAGATTGCTCTACTGCACTCCAGCCTAGGTAACAGAGCAAGGCTCTGTCTTAAAAAAACAAAAAAAAAAACAAAAAAAACATTATTTCCTCATTTAAATGAGGCATATCCTTTAGGATAGTCCTAAGAAATAGTACATAGGACGTCATGTTTTGAAACTTTAACAGTCTAAAAATGTCTTTATTATACCTCCTGTTTGATTAACAGTTTAGTTGGGTAGATTCTTAACCATTGAGTATCCGCTGCTTGTATTATGGAACGATATTTACAATGAGCAAAAACAAACAACCTTATAAAGAAATAAAGTTGTCTAAGTAAGAAAGTTCTGGTGGATTTTTCTTTTCTTTTCTTTTTTTTTTTTTTTAAAGACGGAGTGTTGCTCTGTCATCCAGGCTGGAGTGCAGTGGCACAATCTCGGCTCACTGCAACTTCTGCCTCCCAGGTTCAAGCAATTCTCCTGCCTCAGTCTCCCAAGTCGCTGGGACTACAGGTGCCTGCCACCAAGCCCGGCTAATTTTTGTATTTTAGTAGCGACGGGGTTTCACCATGTTGGCCAGGATGGTCTCGATCTCTTGACCTTGTGATCCACCCGCCTCAGCCTCCCAAAGTGCTGGGATTACAGGCGTGAGCCACGACGCCCGGCCGTGGTGGACTTTTCTACCTCACACCAGCAGTGAACTTTGTTTTATTTTGTTGAGGTTATGGTTTTGGAATGGAAGTGACTATGGTGTATTTGTCTGTAAGCATCGCTTACTTAGGGGAATCGCCTCTGTCCCATTTCTTGTGGATCTGATCAATCACAGTATCCTCCATCTGACCACAGAGGTCAGGAGGCTGAGCTGAGAGGATCGCTTGAGCCCAGGAACTGGAGACTGCAGTGAACTATGATTGTGCCGCTGCACTCTAGCCTGGGTGACAGAGCAAGACCCCATCTCTAAAAAAAATTAAAATAAAACCCAAAAGTTATCAAGTGATGGAACAGGATTCGAGGAGAACGCTCATTGTCACCACCCCGTGCCACCCCAGGATGACTGAAGGTTAACGACATGAGTATGGGTTGTAGGTAGTTGATTTTGTTATTACCATTCTTTTTTTTTTTTTTTTTTTGAGATAGAATTTTGCTCTTGTTGCCCAGGCTGGAGTGCAATGGCACTGTCTCGGCTCACTGCCACCTCTGCCTCCCAGGTTCAAGCGATTCTCAGCTTCCTAAGTAGCTGGGATTACAGGTGCCTGCCACCACACCCAGCTAATTTTTGTATTTTTAGTAGAGATGAGGTTTCACCATGTTGGCCAGGCTGGTCTTGAACTCCTGACCTCAGGTGATCTGCCTACCTCAGTTTCTCAAAGTGTTGGGATTACAGGCGTGAGCCACTGTGTCCAGCCTGTTACTATCATTATTATATTTGTTTGCTATAAGCAAAAACAACATTAAAAGTATATGAAGCATATAAAGCAAAACTGAAAAGGAGAAAGGTTTCTTGGGTATTTTTTTTCCTCTGTCTCAAAATTTAAAAAAAAAATGCTGGCTCCATGGCAGTTTAACTGTATCCCTTTATATTCTCTGGGGAAACAGGAAAGGAAGCTCAGTTTGGTTTGTGTCAGAAAATGAGTGTTGTTTAATTGGGATTAAAAATTTTCCCAGTTCTATTCATGGAACATACCAAAATAAAATGTAAGGAGTTGACAACACTCAGTGACATATAATCAATTTCGTAGTTTGTAGTATTATTATTATCCACCCTCAGGATAGTGGATGGTTTTATAGGCATGTATTTACACCTGTAGATCTCTATTCTTTTTTCTACGTATTTGGAAAATAAGAACACAAAACACGACAGCGTGAAATGCATGCAATGCGGGAAACAAAGACACAAGATCAGGTTTAGGGAAAAAAGGACTCCTATTACTAAGAACTACAAAAGAAAGCAGCAAACGGTGTTCCTGTGGGAGTTGTGTTAGACCATCACTAAGGATATTTAAAGCAACTGAGAGCAAAATGCCAGGTGGTGCCCTGAGGGTTGCAGTCATGGGGAGACGACAGCTTGGCTGGTAACATCACACAGCTTCCAGCTCCACTCCCTATCACGGTGTTTTGTAAACCTCACTTCGTGTAGCCGATGGTATAATGTAGGTTACACATTTAGGTCAATGACTTTTAAAGTGTCATTTTCACCCTTGACCAGATTTAACCAGTCAAGCTTTTGGAGAGAAAATGAAGAGTGTTTTTGTTTCATTTTCAAGTCGGAGCACATGCATCTGTGTTGTCAATGAAATCCAGAAGGGGCCAGGAGCAGTGGCTCACGCCTGTAATCCCAGCTTGAGGGATCTGGGGATTTTGGGAGGCCGAGGCAGGCGGATCACCTGAGGTCAGGAGTTCAAGACCAGCCTGGTCAACATGGTGAAACCTCGTCTCTACTAAAAATACAAAAATTAGCTGGGTGTGGTGGCATATGCCTGCAATCTCAGCTACTTGGGAGGCTGAGGCTGGAGAATTGCTTGAACCCGGGAGGCAGAGGTTGCAGGGAGCCAAGATCACAACACTGCACACTCCAGTCTGGGTGACACAGTGAGATTCTGTCTCAAAAAAAAAAAAAAAAAAAAAAAAAGAAATCCAGAAGGTTAGGGAGCCAGAGGCTGAGGTGCACGGTGGGAAGAGCGTCCGTTTGGGAAGCAGGGTCCCCGGCCAGCCCTTTGAGGAAAGAAAGGTATCTCAGAGGAGTTGCATCTGTGGAGTCCAGAAGGTGGGAGAAAGTGGGTTCACTGAAATCGATGGGTGGAATTTGGGATGAGACATCACAGGAAAATATCCACAGGAAATAATGACTGCTAGTCTTCTTTTTTTTTTTTTTTTGAGACGGAGTCTCGCTCTGTCGCCCAGGCTGGAGTGCAGTGGCCAGATCTCAGCTCACTGCAAGCTCCGCCTCCCGGTTCCCCGCATTCTCCGCCTCAGCCTCCCGAGTAGCTGGGACCACAGGCGCCACCTCGCCTCGGGCTAATTTTTTGTGTTTTTAGTAGAGACGGGTTTCTCGCTGTTAGCCAGGATGGTCTCGATCTCTGACCTTGCATCCCGCCTGCCTCGGCCTCCCAAAGTGCTGGGATTACAGGCTTGAGCCACCGCACCCGGCCGACTGCTAGTCTTCTGAGTGTCCAGTATGAAAAGGAATGATTTAAACCCAATGGATGTCATACTAGTGAAGTCACATTTCTAGTATAATAACTGACATGTCCAGAATCCAACCACTTCTCACCAGTTCTGCTGCCACCTCCATGGTCCATGCCACCCACATGTCTCACCTGCATGTTTGCCATGGTTCTCTGATTGATCTGTCTCCCTGTGTGCACCCTTGCCTCCTTCAGACCAAGGTGCTGTAAAAATATGCAGGAAGAGTCGGGCGCAGTGGCTCACACCTGTAATCCCAGGACTTTGGGAAGCTGAGGCCGGTGGATCACTTGAGGTCAGGAGTTTGAGACCATCCTGGCCAAGATGGTGAAACCCCGTCTCTACTAAAAATACAAAAATTAGCCAGCCATGGTGGTGGGTGCCTGTAATCCCAGCTACTTAGGAGGCTGAGGCAGGAGAATCGCTTGAACCCAGGAGGCAGAGGTTGCAGTGAACTAAGCCACCACCCAGTGTGGGTGACAAAAGCAAGACTCCTGTCTCACAAAACAAACAAACAAACAAACAAAAGGCCAAGCGCCGGTGGCTCTAAGTTTGAGTAATCCCAGCACTTTGGGAGGTGGAGGTGGGCTGATCACTTAGGTCAGGAGATTGAGACCATCCTACAATATGGTGAAACCCCATCTCTACTAAAAATACAAAAAAAAAAAAAAAAATTAGTCAGGCATGGTGGCGAGTGCCTGTAGTCCCAGCCCTTAGGGAGGCTGAGGCAGGAGAATGGCGTGAACCTGGGAGGCGGAGCTTGCAGTGGGCCAAGATTGTGTCACTGCACTCCAGCCTGGGTGACAGTGCAAGACTCTGTCTCAAAAAAAAAAAAAAAAAAAAAAAAAAAATGCAGAAAGAATGCCAGGCTCCAGTGCCTACTGGATGAAGAACAGCTCTGCTTCAGACTGTCACCAACAGAACAACCAGGGTGACCCTGTGACAGTGTTGGTCTGATTGTGACACTCTTAACACCAGAATCTCTGCACAGCTGCCCATTTCACTTAGAAAGCAAGTCAGTCTGGCTGGGCACAGTGGCTCACGCCTGTAATCCCAGCACTTTGGGAGGCCGAGGCGGACAGATCACCTGAGGTCAGGAGCTCGAGACCAGCCTCCTGATCAACATGGAGAAAACTCTGTCTCTATTAAAATACAAAATTAGGGCCGGGCTGCTGTGGCTCAGGCCTCAATCCCAGCACTTTTAGAGGCCAAGGTGGGCGGATCACGCAGGTCAGGAGATCGAGACTATCCTGGCTAACACGGTGAAACCCTCACTTACTAAATATACAAAAATTAGCCGGGCGGGTGGCTGGCCTGTAGTCCCAGCTACTTGGGAGGCTGAGGCAGGAGAATGGCATGAACCCGGGAGGTGGAGCTTGCAATGAGCCGAGATCGCGCCACTGCACTCCAGCCTGGGGGACAGAGCGAGACTCCGTCTCAAAAAAACAAAAAAACAAAAAAACCCCCAAAATACAAAATTAGCCGGGTGTGGTGGCAGGCGCCTGTAATCCCTGCTGCTCGGGAGGCTAAGGCAGGAGAATCGCTTGAACCCGGGAGGTGGAGGTTGTGGTGAGCTGAGATTGCGCCACTGCACTCCAGCCTTGGCAACAAGATCAAAACTCCATCTCAAAAAAAAAAAAAAAAAAAGAGAAAAAGAAAGAAAGGAAAGAAAGAAAGTGTCAGTCTTGACAGTGACCCCCTGCACATTCCCTCCTATGAGCACGCATCTCCCACTGTGCCCCCTCCTCATTCTGTTCCCTTGATGTTTTCTCTCCCAAATCATTTCCCCAGGGCCTGTGTACCTGCTGTTCCCACTTCCTCTGCAAGATACTGGAACTGTCCTCTATTTCCTTCATATGGTTACAAAAATGTCACTTTGAGCAGAGTGTGGTGGTGCACATCTGCAGTTTCAGCTACTCGAGAGGCTGATGTGGAAGACTGCTTGAGCCCAGGAGTTTGAGGCCAGCCTGGGCAACACAGGAAGACCTCATTGCTTAAAAAGAAAAAGTCACCTTCACGTGAGCCCTTTCAGGCCATCTGTAGTTAACGTTGAAATCCCTGTAGTCAAAACTCTCGACCCCATCCCCTGATTTATTTTCCTTCATAGTTCTGATGATTAAATCTGTTGGGTTTGCTGCTTACCCTCAATACAACAGTGTCTGGCACATTGTGGGCAGTCTATAGATGTTTGTTGAGTGAATAAATGATCAAATGAAGGCATGAATAATGGTGAGTAAAAGAAAGTAGTCCCACAATTTATATCATAATGATGCTATGGAGGTTAGACTAGGGAGAGAATTACAGGAGTAAAAATGAGCCAAAGTAATATATATATTTAAGGGGATAAACTGAACAAAGGGATTCTATCAACAGGCCAGGATAATGTTTATATTAAAAAGAAACCTAGCCATTTTTCAAAAGTAAATAATATCTCCTAAAGGAATTATAATATGATAAAGGAATAATACAAGAAGTGCATTTGTTCTGCTCAGAGCCCATATTAAGATAGGCTTAAAGTAATATAAAATCGACTGGGGGAAATTGGGTCTTTGGAGCAGAGATAGATGCTCCTACCTGTCCAGGCCCCAGGAACTCGAGTTTCTGGAGAATAAAGCAGCTTCTGCTGAGACAGACAGGATGGGTATGTGTCTATCCAGCCAGCCATGGGCAAAATTGGGAAATATCATAAAAGCCTTTATGTAGTGCTTTATGGTTTAAAGAGAGCTTCTTTGTATGCAATATATTTTCTTGATCCTCAAAGAAACCCTATAAGGTTGGGAGGTACGAAAAACTGATTTTCAAGAAAAGATTTGATCTGGATTGCCAGCTATCATCATCCAGCAACCTGTGCCTCCAGCCCACAGCCCAGATATCCTGCCTGCAGCCTCTAAGCTTTGCCCAGGACCTCCCCCGTGCCCTCTCCCTTCCCTGCAGGAGGGTTGCCCTCCCCTAAACATCCAGGTTCTGAGCCTTGGCTCCCCTCCCCTCCCCTGCTAATACAATACACAGTCATTAGAGCCGCTATTTCTCACTTCCAGGCACTTCACTTAACCCAGGACTCCAGTTAATCCCCCCAACAACTTTCTGTAGCTCACAGGTACTGTTCTGAGTGTTTTTGTTTTGTTTGACAGAGTCTTGCTCTGTCGCCAGGCTGGAGTGCAGTGGTGCGATCTTGGTTCATTGCAACCTCCGCCTCCCAAAGGTTCAAGTGATTCTTCTGCCTCAGCCTCCAGAGTAGCTGGGATTACAGGTGCCTGCCACCAGGCCCAGCTCATTTTTGTATTTTTAGTACAGATGGGGTTTCACAATGTCGGCCAGGATGGTCTCGATCTCCTGACCTCGTGATCCACTCGCTTCAGCCTCCCGAAGTGCTGTGATTACAGGCGTGAACAGGGACTGTTATCATCACCATTTGACAGATGAAGACAGAGGTTCAGAGAGGTTACATAACCTGTGCAGAGTCACTCAGCTAGAGATTAGTGGCAGTACTGAGAGAGCCTACAGGGACTCGTTCTACCTCTGTAACACCAGACCTCTTCTCTCCCATTGAAACATACCTGTTTCCTTTGTTCCAGCTATAAATATTTACTGAGTACCTTTTATTGTTCTAGTCACCACAGATACAGGAAAGAATAAAATAGACAGGATCCCTGCTTTCATAGAGCTTACAATTTAATTGGGGGGGCGATAGTGGGAGGGCAAACTAAACAAACATATATACAGAAAGAGGCTGGGTGTGGTGGCACACGCCTGTAATCCCAACACTTGAGAGGCAGAGGTAGGCAATCACTTGAGGCCAGGAGTTCAAGACCAGCCTGGCTAACATGGCAGGAAACTCCGCCTGTGCTAAAAATACGCACAATTAGCTTGCATGGTGGCAGGCACCTGACCTGTCCCCCAAAAAAATATATATACAATAGAGAGAGAGAGAGAGAGAGAGAGAGGAGAGAGAGAGAGAGAGAGAGAGAGATCTACATATAGACATAGATATAAGTGATAATATTTATTTATTTATTTATTTTAGAGATGGGGGTCTTGCTCTGTTGCCCAGTCCCTGGA
This sequence comes from Papio anubis, assembly GCF_008728515.1. NCBI lineage: Eukaryota > Metazoa > Chordata > Mammalia > Primates > Cercopithecidae > Papio > Papio anubis. The sequence goes on from NC_044986.1 coordinate 91,552,870, forward strand.
GTGCAGTGGCATGATCATAATTCTGTACAGCCTCCACTTCCTGGACTCAAAGGCTCTTCCCGCCTCAGCACCCCCAGTTGCTGAGATTTTAGCCATCACCTATGTTGGCTCCTGCCACATAGGTGATGATAAATGCTAAGAAGTAGAGCAGGATAGGAAATAGTGGTGGCTGGCTGCTGATATTTTTAATGGGCTGTTGGTGTTGGAGGCGGAAAGATTGAGGGTCGTGATCAACTCAGTATGATCAACTCACGGAGGCTATGGCAAGCAGCAAACTGCTCTCATAAATGTACGTTGGTAGACTGGATAAATCTGAATTGGCTACCTAGAAGGGACAAGAGGTAGCCAAGTGCCCTAATGGAAGCCTTTAGACTAGGCACACCAGCTTCCTGCTAGTGGCTAATATTAACCTGGTGATCAATTAAGCAGCTGACTAACCACACACCTCCTCCTCCCTGCCTTTCTACCCAACAAATACGAAGGGCCAGGTAGCCCAGGGCTGTTTCTGGCTCACTCAGAAGCTGGGAGCCTCTCCTTCTCCCCGCCTTTGTGCAAAACAGCTCTTTGGTGGTCTTGCAGCTCTTCATTTCTACATTAGTCCCTTTGTTCAATCTCGTATGACATTAGTCCCTTTGTTCAGTCTCGTATGACATAATGACGGTCTCAAGCAGTAACAGTAGTAACTGTCGTAGTGACTGTCTCAAGTAGTAACTGTGGCGGTCTGCCACAGGGTGGTAGAGAAGACCTTTAAGCAGAGACCAGCATAAGGTTAGGCATTCAACTACCTGCGGAAGGGCAGTCCAGGCTGAAGTCTCTAAGTGCGGAGGCCCTGACTGTGCGCTGGAAATGGCAAGGGACGGCAGCTGCAGGGGGCTTTCAGGCCAAGGTGGGATAGGGAGAATGGTTCAATGAGGTCAAAGAGGTAACCAGGAATCTGCACATCTCTGGCCTTATAAGCCTGATAAAGACTTTGAGGCTGGGCACGGTGGCTCTTGCCTGTAATCCCAGCACTTTGGGAAGTTGAGGTGGGTGGATAATTTGAGGTCAGAAGTTCAAGACTAGCCTGGCCAACATGGTGAAATCTCGTCTCTACTAAAAATGCGAAAAATTAGCTGGCGGTGGTGGTGTGCACCTATAATCCCAGCTATTCGGGAGGCTGAGGAAGGAGAATCACTTGAGCCTGGAAGGTGGATGTTGCAGTGAGCCAAGATTGTGCCATTGCTCTCCAGTGTGGGTGACAGAGCGAGACCCTTTCTCAGAAAAAAAACAAAAAACAAAAAAACAAAAAACTTGGGCCTGGCATGGTGGCTCATGCCTGTAATCCCAGCACTTTGGGAGTCCAAGGCAGAAGGGTCTTCTGAGAGCAGGAGTTTCAGACCAGCCTGGCAACACAGTGATACGCCGTCTCTACCAAAAAAAAAAAAAAAAAAAGTTTTTAATTAGCCAGGCATGATGATGGCTCACACCTGTCGTCCCAGCTACTTGGGAGGCTGAAGTAGAAGGATTGCTTAATCCCAGGAATTGGAGGCTTCAGGGAACTATGATTATACCACTCACTCCAGCCTGGGCAATAAAGCAATACTCTGACTCTAAAAGTAGAAGGAAAACAAGGATAGGCGCAGCGGCTCACACCTGTAATCAAACACTTTGAGAGGTCAAGGTGGGTGGATCCCCATCTCTCAAAAAAAAAAAATTTTTTTTTTTGACACAGAGTGTCACTCTGCCACCCAGGCTGGAGTGCAGTGGTGTGGTCTTGGCTCACTGCAGCCTCTGCCTCCAGGGTTCAAATGATTCTCGTGCCTCAGCCTCCTGAATAGCTGGGACTACAGGTGTGCACCACCATGCCTGTCTAATTTTTTTCTATTTTTAGTAGAAATGGGGTTTTACTATGTAGCCCAGGCTGGTCTCAAACTTCTGGGCTCAAGTGATCCTCCCACTTCGGCTTCCCAAGGTGCTGGGATTATAGGCATGAGCCACTGTGCCCAGCCTCTAATTTTTTTTTTTTTTTAAGTTAACTGGGTGTGATGGCACACACCTGTAGTCCCAGCTAGTCAGGAGGCTGAGGCAGGAGCATCCCTTGAGCCTAAGGGTTTGAGGCTGCAGTAAGCTAGAATTGCACCACCGAACTTAAAAATAAAAAGGTTATATGATCCGAGGAACTTTGTCCACTTGTAATTAGTGAATAAATTTTTTTTTTTGGTGGGGAAAGCATATCTTAAGGATAATTTAGTTAAAAATCATAGAATCCATCCATACTAGTTTAAGGAAAAGTGGAGGTCATGGGAAGGTTATAAAGAACTCTCACAAATCAGAAATAGCAAAAGTAGGCAGGCTTTAGAGGGGTGGAGAGGGGAATGGGAAGTGATTTAGAAATAAGGCAAAAAAAAAAAAAAAGCCTCTTTCCCTCTTTCTTTCCTCTCCTCCTTTTCCTTTCTCTGTGTGCCTGCTCTGTCTTCTTTTTCCTTCCAATTATTCATACTCTTCTTCTTGCACGGGGCTCATGATGGCCACAACCCTAGAAAAAAGTCTGAGCCTTGAAATTAGCATGACCTATCAGTTTTGCTCATCACAGCAAATTAGCTCAGGCTCTCATTTGTAAATTCCTGGGAGGAAGAAACTGATTGGCACAGGTGTGCCAGGTGTCCACCGTGGCTTAATCACCTGTGATTAGAGAGGAAAAGGACAGCATATTGAGCCATCCCTCCCAGGACTGCGGAAGTTTCTTTAACTCAAGACAGTGGTTCCTTTGGGTGGGAAAGAAAGTGAGAAGGCATATGCACAGGTGGCTTCCACTACTTTATCTGTTTGAGATAGGGTCTTGCTCTGTCGCCCAGGCTGGAGTGCAGTGGTGCAATCACAGCTCACCGCAGCCTTGACCTTCTGCTCAAGCGATCCTCCCACCTCCGTCTCCCAAAGTGCTGGGATTACAGACATGAGCCACCGCACCCAACCGTGTTATTTCTTAAACTTTATAGTGGGTTTCCTAGTGTTTCTTATATTACTTTTTATGCCATTTTGAATGTCTGAAATCTTTTTTTAGAATTTCAAAATAAAAAAGGGGCTTTTTTTTTGAGATGGAGTCTCAGCCTGTCACTCCAGGCTGGAGGCTCCCACACTCATCTCCGGCCCCTGGGTGCCCTGCCTCCTGGGTCTTAGGCTGCATTCTCCTGCCTCAGCTTCCCGAGTAGCTGGTACCTACAGGAGCCCACAATGCCCTGACTAATTTTGCATATTTTTAGTAGAGATAGGGTTTCCACCGCTGGCCAGGCCAGTCTTGAACTCCCTGACCTCAGGTGATCCAGCAATCAACCTTGGGTCTCTCAAAGGCTGAGTGCCTGAAAACCCATCTGTGGGCTCTTCTTTAAATTAAAAAGAAGAAAACTTCTGTAAAATTGCATGTATATGCACACATACATATCCACCAATGATCAGCATTTTATACAATGATGAGATAATTCTGTTCATTTTTTGCTTCTCAAACTCTTGTCCTAGTTTACTGATAGTTTTATTTAGGAGTTGGTGACTCATTCCCATTCATCCAACAAATACATATTGAATGCCATCATGGGAAGCCCTGGGTTTACAAAAAAGACCACCTGAGGCTTAACCCAGGCAGAGCAATATGCAGCTTGTGAACACTTAGTAAATGGTATTCTTTGCTTTGAAAATCTGAAATGAGCCTCTATTTAAAACTTTCTCACAGTTTCTTTCTAGGGACATTCTCAATTATTTGGGAGCAAATTGCCTTTGTGTTGGAAAGAAGCACTTGCATAGCCCTTTTTGGTCATGAGAGGGTAAGTGGGCACGCATGACTTGAGGGCAAGGAATGAAAAAGGCATTTGTGTGTGTGTGGCTTGACAGAAGCTGCTTTTCCTAATTCCTCCTGGTAATCAGAGCCTTAGGGAGGAGGTGGGCACACTTGGATAGAGGCCAAGGAACTTACTGGGAAGAAATGAAAGGAGACCTTTATGGTAGATGCAGGATTTTAGAAGCTTTCAAATGGAGACAGAGCCAGGGACGGTGGCTCACGCCAGGCATGGTGGCTAACACACTGTCCCCTGTTCTTTGGCCACCTTTGGGCCAGAGCTCATCCCCTGGGACTTCCAGTTCCACTTAGGTAAGATATTGACCTGGTCAGCAGTGGTTTCTGGAGAGGATTCACCATGTCTGGGTGAGAGGTTCAAGGGTGGCTTCTCCCCAGACTGGATGAAGGTCATCTCCCTGACGCCCGCCTCCTACACCCACCCTAACCGCCCAGGTCCCCACGCTTCATCCTGCTCTCCAGTTTGCAGGATTCCCCTGTGTAGCATTTGGCGGTCAGATTCTGCTCAGATCCACTAAGACTCCTCTCTATCAGTTTTGTGGCCCTGTCCCTTTCACTTCAGAGTGTAGATAAGTTTGGGGTAAACTGACACCCAAGTCCACTGTGGGATCCAGCCGAAGCTACTACCCCCTGGGAGCTTTTCCAGAGAGCACATCCCTGCTTGACTCCCGACTCCCTTACCCGTCTCCCCAGAACTCATCTGTAAACCCAGTGGCTGACTCCTTTTTTTTCTCCTTGAGGCATTGGCTGCAGGAGGGTGACCTGAGACCTCTTCCCTCCTCACGAGCTTCCCCGCAGGACCCTAGGTGTTCTCTCTGCCAGCAGGTCTCTCGAAGCCATCCAATTTTATTTTTATTTATTTATTTTACTTTTTAAATTTAGAGACAGTCTCACTCTGGTGGTGCAGTTATGGCTCACTGCAGTCTTGACCTCCTGAGCTCAAGCGACCCTCTCTCCTCTCACCTCCCACACAGCTAAGCCTACAAGCGTGTGCCAGCAAGCCCAGCTAATTGTTTTATGTTTTGTAGAGATGTGGGGGGCGGTTCACTATGTTGCCCAGTCTGATCTTAAACTCCTGGGCTCAAGCGATGCTCCTGCCTCAGCCTCCCAAAGAGCTGAGATTACGGGCGTGAGCCACTGGGCCTGGCCAGGGCCAGTTTTTAACAACATGAGGAACAATAACAGTTAAAACAAAACAAAAACAGTAAACTTGTAAAAGTATTATTCTTGTCAAAGTATTTGAGGTCAGAATTGACCCCTTCAAGCTAACTAAATTCCTGAAGTTTTGGGGCAGTGTGATAGAAGGAGAAAAACTCAAGAGAGGTAACCAGCTTGCTGGAAATGTGGCAAGTGGAAACGAGAGCCAGTTCTGACTTGAAGAAGGCAGTGCGAATTAGTTTCATTTCATCTGGTGAAGCAGGATATACCAGTTATGCCCAGAAATAGGAAGATAACTTCAAATTGTGACAAGTGCTGTGGCTGTAAAACCCAGGTTCAGGTGAAGGAGAGTAATACGTCTGTTTGGATTTGGAAAAGAGGGGTCAGGGAAGCCGCTCCAAAAATGTGGTATTTTAACAGAGCCTGAGGCATGAGTTGTGTCGGGGTAAGGGAGGGATCTGTGCAAAGAAAACAGCATGTGCCAAGGTCTTGAGGCAGGAAGCCATGTGATGAACCCAAAGTAAGATCAGGATGGTCCTCAGTGAGGTAAGTGAGGGGGAAATGGCTCCCTCGTGACATTGGAAAGGATGGCAGGGGCAGGTTGTGCAGGGCTTTATAAGCAGATGTTGATTTTATTTTTATTTATTTATTTTGACATGGAGTCCGTTCTGTCCCCCAGGCTGGAGTTCTGTGGTGCAGTCTCAGCCCACTGCAACCTCCACCTCCTGGGCTTAAGCAATTCTCCTGCCACAGCCTCCCAAGTAGCTGGGATTACAGGCACCTGCCACCACATCCGGCTAATTTTTATATTTTCAGGAGAGATGGGATTTTACCATGTTGCCCAGGCTGGTCTCAGACCCCTGACCTCAGCTGATCTATCAGTCTTGGCCTCCCAAGTGCTGGTATTACAGGCGAGCCACCGCGCCCAACCCCAGATGTTGATTTTAAACATAAATCTTGCTCAGGCTGTTGTGAGGACAACGGACAGGAGCCAGGGAAGAATGGAAGCAGTAGTGTGCAGGGCCATCATTTTGGGATTCACTTGGAATCAAAACTTAGTTCTCCACCTACTAACTGTGTGACCATGGGTGAGTCACTTAACCTATCTGAGTCTTGATTTCATCATTTCAAAGATGGAAATCTCTATAGTACCCATTTCATTAGGTCGTTATGAGGATTGAAAAATAAAATGTGTATGCACATTTTTACACATTGTGTAAAACTGACACATAATAAGTACCCAGTAGATGTTGGGTGATTAATGGTTTATTGTTAGGCTGTTGTTACTATCTGTAAGAGGAGAGTGTCAGCCAGGCGCGGTGGCTCACACCTGTAATCCCAGCACTTTGGGAGACAGATCACGGGGTCAGGAGATCGAGACCATCCTGGCTAACATGGTGAAACCCTGTCTCTACTAAAAATACAAAAAATTAGCTGGGCGTGGTGGCAGGCGCCTGTAGTCCCAGCTACTCGGGAGGCTGAGGCAGGAGAATGGCGTGAACCTGGGAGGTGGAGCTTGCAGTGAGCCGAGATCGCACCACTGCATTCCAGCCTGGGCGAGACTCCATCTAAAAAAAAAAGTGTTGGAGTTTTAGGAGACAAATAACAATGCCATCTTTCCCTCTGAGTTCAGAGTGAAATGAGAAGTAAGACACAGAAGATGACAGATAGGCATCTATCACATCTTTTTGACACGTACCACATGCTATGAACAAAAGTAAATGAAAGGTCTTGCTCTTGTGGAGCTTACATGCTAGCACAGGTGAGGAGAGTGAGGGGTCTGGACAAAAATAAATGTTTGAATCAGCAAGTTATATAGTACTTTTGAAGGTACCTCTTTTATTATTGATAATGAAAAATGTAACTTAGCTGGGCATGCTGGCTCACTCCTGTAATCTCAGCACTTCGGGAGGCTGAGGCAGATGGATCCCTTGAGGCCAGGAGTTCGAGACCAGCCTGGCCAATATGGTGAAACCCCTGTAAAAATACAAAAGTTAGCCAGGCATGGCACCTGTAATCGCAGCTACTCAGGAGGCTGAGGCAGGAGAATCGCTTGAACCCAGGAGGCAGAGGTTGCAATGAGCTGAGATTACACCACGGTACTCTAGCCTGGGTAACAGAGCAAGAGTCTGTCGAGAGAGAGAGAGAGATAGAGAAAGAAAGAGAAAGAAAGAAGTAGCTTAGATCTACAATCAGATCAATTGCCCTACAATTTCATCCTAATAAAATCTAATCATAGTCAGAGCTGGGCAATCACAGCCACTCCCTAAGGCTCATTGCTTCAACGGGTAGAGCTTTCCCTGTAGCTAACTGTATAGTAGAAGGAAGACAAGACCTGATCTTCTTTCCTTAAATCAACTTACAATGAAAATTAACCCAATTAAAGTGTGCAAACAGATGAGTTTTGATACATTTGTACATTTGTGTATTCATCTTTACAATCAACATGTAGAATATTTCCAGGCCAGATGCAGTGGCACATGCCAGGTGGGCAGACCGCCTGAACTCCGGAGTTCAAGACCAGCCTGGGCAACATGGTAAAACCCTGTCTCTACAAAAAATACAAAAAATTAATTGGGCATTGTGGCATGTGCCTGTAGTCCCAGCTACTTGGGAGGCTGAGGTAATAGGATGATTTGAGCCTGGGAGGTTGAGACTGCAGTAAGCCATGATGGTGCCTCTGCATTCCAGCCTGGGTGACAAAGTCAGACCTCATCTCTAAAAAATAATGATAATAAAATAAAATCAATCAATATTTTCACTTTTGGGATAAAAAAAGAAATAATATTTCTATTACTCCAGAAAGTTCTCTCATGTCCTTCTGCAGAAAATCTCAACTCCCCCACAACCCAGGCAGCAACTATATTATAGATTAGTTGGCTTTTTCTAGAATTTCTTTTAAATGTAATCCTACAGTATGTACTCATTTGTGTCTTGCTGCTTTTACGCAGCAAATTTTTAAGACTGTTCTCTGTGGTTTTTTGCATCAGTGTGTGTGTGTTTGTTTGTTTGTTTTGAGACAGAATCTCGCTCTGTCACCTAGGCTGGAGTGCAGTGATGCGATCTTGGCTCACTGCAAGCTCTGCCTCCCGGGTTCACACCTTTCTCCTGCCTCAGCCTCCTGAGTAGCTGGGACTACAGGCGCCTGCCACTATGCCCAGCTAATTTTTTGTATTTTTTTTTTAGTAGAGACAGGGTTTCACTGTGTTAGCCAGGATGGTCTCGATCTCCTGACCTCGTGATCCTCCCTCCTCGGCCTTCCAAAGTGCTGGGATTACAGGTGTAAGCCACCGAGCCCAGCCTGCATCAAAGATTTACATTGTGTTGTTGGGTAGCATTCCATTGTCTATACCACAATTTGCGTATCAATTCACCAGTCAGGAGATACATGAGTTGTTTACAGTTATTGGCTATTATACATGAAGCTGCTAGGACTATTCATGTAAAAGTCTCTGTGAACATGTGTTTTTATTGTTCTTGGGTAAACGCCTAGGAGTGGAATTGTTGGATATTATAAACTTATTCTTTTCTTTCTTTCTTTCTTTCCTTTTTTAAAACAGATTCTTGCTCTGTCGCCGAGGCTGGAGTGCAATGGTGTGATCTCAGCTCACTCCAACCTCCACCTCCCAGGCTCAAGCGATTCTCCTGCCTCAGCCTCCCGAGTAGCTGGGACTACAGGTGCAGACTATTTTTTGTGTTTTTCCCTGGCTAATTTTTTGTGTTTTTAGCAGAGATGGGGTTTCACCATGTTGGATCTGGAACTCCTGACCTCAAATAATCCCCCTGCCTTGGCCTCCCAAAGTGCTGGGATTGCAGGGGTGAGCCACCACACCCGGCTCATATTCTTAACTCTATGAGGAACCTGCTGAGTTGTTTTCCAAATTGCTTGTTCCATATTTTACATTCCCACGAGCCATTTATGAGGGTTTTTGTTGCTTCACATCCTGACCAATGTTTGGTTTGGTCAGTCTTTTTAGTTTTAACCATTGTGGTGAGTATGTACAGTTTTCATTGTGCTTTAATGTACTTTTCTCTGATGACTAATGATACTTGAGCATCATTCCATGGACTTATTGGCCATTCCTATTTTTTCTTTTGTAAAATGTCAGTTGAAATCTTTTGCCCATGTTTAAATTAGATGGGGCCAGACACAGTGGCTTATACCATTCATCCCAACACTTTGTGAGGCTGAGGTGGGAGGATTGCTTGAGGCTGGGAGTTTGAGGCTGCAGTTAGCTATGATTGTGCCACTGCACTCCAGCCTGGGCAATAGAGCAAGACCCTTTCTCAAAAAAACAAAAGCAAAGGGTTTTTTTTTTTTTTTCCTTTCTCATTATTGAGTATAAGAGTTCTTTATATACTCTGGAAACGTGATATTTGTCAGATATATGTGTTGCAAATATTAATATTTTTTCCTCCTCAGTGGGCTGCCATTTTATTTTCAATGGCCTTGAAGGAACAGAAGATCTTAATTTTGATAAAGTACAATTTATCAATTCCTTTCTTTTGTAGGTTGATATTTTTGTTCTATCTAAATAATCTTGGCCTACTCTAAGTAAGAATAGTTTTTCTGTGCACCTGTAGTCCCAGCAACTTGGGAGGCTGAAGCAGGAGCATCATTTGAGCCCAGGAGTTTGAGACTATGATCTTAACCTCTGCACTCCAGCCTGGGTGACCCTGTCTCTAAAAAGAGAGAGAGAGAGATTTTTCTAGAAATTTGATAGTTTTAGCATTTATACATAGGTCCATGATCAAGTTAATTTAGTGTGTAGTGTAAGAAAACGGTTGAGGGTTTTTAAATTTTTTTAAAATTTTTTTAATTTGAATTTTATTTTTTATTTAAAAAAATAATATAGAAATAGGGTCTTACTATGTTGCCCAGGCTGGTCTTGAACTCCTGGGCTCAAGTGATCCTCCCACCCCAGCCTCCCAAAGTGCTGGGATAACGGGTGAGCCACCATGTCTGGCCTGTTTTTTCTTTTCCTTTTTAGACTTTTTAAAAGAGCAGTTTCAGATTCACAGCAAAACTAAGAGGAAGGTACAAAGATATCTCATATGCCCTCTGCCCTCAGGCATGCATGGCTTCCCCCATTATCAGCATCAACCAGAGTGGTACATTTGTCACACGTGATCAACCTACATTGACACAAAGTCTATTGATTACATTAGGGCTTACTCTTGGTGTTGCCCACCCTGTGGGTTTGGACAAATGTATGATGACATGGATCCACCATTATAGCACAGAATAGTTGCATTGGCCTAAAAATCCTCTGTGGTCTGCCTGTTCATCCATCCCTTCCTTCTGCCTCCTGGAAACCACTGATCTATTTACTGTCTCGAGAATTTGCCTTTTCAAGAATGTCATATAGATGAAATCACATAGGATACGACCTTTTCAAATTGCCTTCTTTCACTTCATATACATTTACATTTCCTCCATATATTTTCATGGCTTGATAGCTCCTTTCCTTTCTATTTTCTTTTTTTTTCTTTTTGAAATGGAGTCTTATTCTATCGCTGAGGCTGGAGTGCAGTGGTGCGATCTCAGCTCACTGAAACCTCCGCCTCCCAGGTTCAAGGGATTCTTGTGCCTCGGCCTCCCGAGTAGCTGCGATTACAGGTGCGCACCACTGTGCCTGGGTAATTTTTGTATTTTCAGTAGAGACGGGGTTTCACCATGTTGGCCAAGCTGGTTGGCCAGGCTAGTCACAAACTCCTGACCTTAAGTAATCTGCCTGCCCTGGCCTCCCAAAGTGTTGGAATTACAGGCATGAGCCACTGCGCCTGGCCAGCTAGCTCCTTTCTTGTTAGCACTGAATATTATTCCGCTCTCTGGATGTACCACAGTGTATTTATCCATTTACCTACTGAGGACATCTTCACTGCTTCCATGTTTTGACAACTAAAAATAAAGCTGTTGTAAACATTTATGTGCAGGTTTTTGTGTGGACATAAGTTTTCAACTCCTTTGGGTAAATACCAAGGGGTGTGATTGCTGCATCATATGGTAAGAGAAACCTTAGTTTTATAAGAAACTGCCAAACTGCCTTTCATACTGGCTGTACCATTTTGCATTCCCACCAGCAATGAATGAGAGTTCCTATCACTCCACATCCTCACCAGCATTTGGTGTTGACAGTGTTCTGAACTTTGGTCATTCTAATAGGTGTGCAGTGGTATCTCATTATTGTTTTAATTTGCATTTCCCTGGTGACATGTGATGTGGAGCATCTTTTCATATGCTTATTTGCCATCTGTGTATCTTTTTTGGTGAGGCATCTGTTCAGGTCTTTTGCCCATTTTTAAATTGGGCTGTTTGTTTTCTTATTGCTGAGTTTTAAGAATTCTTTGTATATTTTGAATAACAATCCTTTATCAGATAAGTATTTTGCAAATATTTCCTCCTAGTGTGTGGCTTGTCTTTTCCTTCTCTTGGCATGTCTTTTTCAGAGCAGAAAATTTTAATTTTAATGAAGTCCAGCTTATCAATTCTTATTTTCATGGATCATGTCTTAGGTGTTGTATCTAAAAAGTCATCATAAAACCCTCAGTCATCCAGATTTTCTCCTATGTTACTGTCTAGGAGCTGCATAGTTTTACATTTTACATTCAGGTCTATGATCCTTTTTGAGTTAATTTTTGTGAAGAGTGTAAAGTCTGTGTCTAGAATCATTTTATTTTTTTGGATGTAGATGTCTAGTTATTTCAGCAGCATTTGTTGAAAAGACTATATTTGTTCTATTGTATCGCCTTTGCTCCTTTGTCAAAGATCAATTGACTGTATTTATGTGGATCTATTTTGTTCCATTGATCTATTTGTCTATCATTTTGCCAATACCACACACTCTTTACTTTTTCATTTTATTTAATATTTGTTTAATTTTAATTTTAATTTTTTTTTTTTTTTTTTAAGAGACAAGGTCTCACTCTGTTTCTCAGGCTGGAGTACAGTGGCATGATCACTGCAGCCTTGACCTCCTGTTCTCAGGTGATCCTCCCACCTCAGCCTCCTGAGTAGCAAGCAGGACTATAGACATGCACCATCAACCCTGGCTACTTTAACACTACATTCTTGATTACTATAGTTCTGTAGTAAGTCTTGAAGTTGGAGAGAGTCAGTCCTCCTAACTTTGTTCTCTCCTTCAATATTGTGTTGGCTGTTGCATGTCTTTTGCTTTGCTGTATAAATATTAGAATCAGTTTGTTGATATTCACAAAATAACTTGCTGATATTTTGATGGGGGATTGCATTAACTCTTTAAGTCAAGTTGTAAAGAACTGACATCATGACAATATTGAGTCTTCCTGTTGGTAAATATGGAGTATCTCTCCATTTATTTAGTTTCTCTTTGATATCTTTCATGAGAGTTTTGTAGTTTTCCTCACATAAGACTTGTACATGTTTTCTTATGGTACCTAATTATTTTACTTCTGGGGGTGCTAATGTAAATGGTACTATATAATATGTTTTAATTTCAAATTTCAAAAAAAAAAGGCTGAGTACGGTGGCTTACACTTATAATCCCCACACTTTGGGAGGCTGAGGCGAGTGGATCACCTGAGGTCAGGAGTTCAAGACCAACCTGGCCAATATGATGAAACCCTGTCTCTACTAAAAATACAAAAATTAGCTGGCTATGGAGGCGGGCGCCTCTAATCCCAGTTACTCAGGAGGCTGAGGCAGGAGAATCGCTTGAACCCAGGAGGCGGAGGTTGCAGTAAGCTGAGATTGCGCCATTGTACTCCAGCCTGGGAGACCAGAGCAAAACTCTGTCTCAAACAACAACAACAAAACAAATTTCACTTGTTTATTGCTGGTATACAGAAAAACAACAGACTTTTGTATATTAACATTGTATCCTGCAACCTTTGTAAAATTACGTATTAGATCCAGTTATTTGGTCGATGCTATTGGATTTTCTACATGGATAATTGTGTCATCCATGAACAAAAACAGTTTTATTTCTTCTCAATCAGTATACTTTTTATTACCTAAGTCTTGTCTTTTGCATTAGCTAGGACTTCCGCTACAGTACTGAAAAAGGAGTAGTCAGAGGAGACTTCCATTCCTTGTTCCTGATCTTAGCAGGAAAGCTTCTAGTTTCATACCTTTAAGTATGAAGTGAGCTGTAGTATTTTTGTAGATGTTACTTATCAAGTTGATAAAGAACTTCATTAATTTCTGTTAGATTTTGTCAAGTGCTTTTTCTGCATCTATTGGTCTGATTTTTCTTTTTCTTTCTTTCTTTTTTTTTTTTTTTGAGACAGAGTCTTGTTCTGTTGCCCAGGCTGGAGTGCAGCAGCATGATCTCAGCTCACTGCAAGGTCCGCCTCCCGGGTTCACGCCATTCTCCTGCCTCAGCCTCCTGAGTAGCTGGGACTACAGGTATGCACCACCACGCACAGCTAATTTTTGTAGTTTTAGTAGAGACGGGGTTTTGCCATGTTAGCCAGGCTGGTCTTGAACTCCTGACCTTGTGATCTGCTCGCCTCAGCCTCCCAAGGTGCTGGGATTACAGGAGTGAGCCACCGCACTCAGCCGTGATTTTTCTTCTTTTGCCTGTTGATGTGATGGATTAAATTGATTTTCAAATGTCGAACCAGTCTTGCATACCTGGGATAAATTCCATTTGCTTGCAGTGTATAATTTTTTAATATATTTTGCATTCAAGTTGCTAATATTTTGTTGAGGATTGTTTTTTTCTTTTGTAGAAAATAAAGCTTTATTTCAAAGCTATCTGAAAACAGCAGTCGGGGGGCCACATTTACAAACTGTTAAGAAGGAGCACGCAGATACATGTCCATTTAGCAAGGTCTCAAGTCAGGAGTCTCACCAATTCCTGCCCAACAGCTACTCAGTTTCCTCTTCAGGTTGAAACTAAAAAGTAGGCTTGAACATCCCAGTGATGTCTTAGTTATCTAAACATGATCTAAGTTCAGGAAAGATGACATCTGGTCTCAACTTATTAAGGGATTTGCCTATTTTTAAAATATTTACATTGAGAATACAGTTAAGTTAGTAGCTTTCTTCACATTTTCACTTTTTTTCTTTTTTGAGATGGAGTCTCAGTCACCCAGGCTGGAGCACAGTGGCACGATCTCGGCTCACTGCAAGCTCCGCCTCCCGGGTTCACGCCATTCTCCTGCTTCAGCCTCCCGAGTAGCTGGGACTACAGGCGCCCGCCACCACGCCCGGCTAGTTTTTTGTATTTTTAGTAGAGACAGGGTTTCACCATGTTGGCCAGGATGGTCTCGATCTCCTGATCTGGAGATTCACCCACCTCGGCCTCCCAAAGTGCTGGGATTACAGGCGTGAGCCACCGCACCTGGCCCACATTTTCGTATTTTTTAAAAGAGCCACAGAAGTGTCATTCATGTTTTAAGCAGTTGAGTTGGTAAAGATCCTGTCTCCATTTTATAAGAGATGGATTACATTCAATTACTCCTCACAACAGCCAACTGGAAGATTATTCCATTGCTTTTGAAAGATGATTCCATTATTTTTGAAGTACTGGTTGGGCTCCGATGGTAGCCAAATAAATGAGATTTCTATGTAACACATACTGGCACTGGACGCACTCGTTCGCCCGGCCCTTGTTCTGATACTCCACAATACAGAGGATCAGTTGCTCATTCTCCTCAAGGAGCGGCTGGATAGTCTCTTGATTGACTTCCACTTTGCCCCTCAGCCAGTCCACTGACATCCCGAGGAAGCTCCAGAACCACAGACCACCAAGCATCTCATTGTTGAGGATTGTTGCATCTATGTTCATAAGAGATATTGGTCTGTTGTTTTCTCGTAAATAAATGTCTTTGTCTAGTTTTGGCATTAAGGTATACTGGCCTCAGAACGAACTGGGAAGTATTCCCTTTGCTTCTATCTTCTGAAAGAGATTATGGAAAATCGGTGTAATTTCCACTTTAAATGTTTTGTTGAATTCACCTCTAAACCCGTCTGAGCCTGGTGCTTTCTGTTTTGGAAAGTTACCAAGTATTGATTCAATTTTAAAAATAAATATAAGCCTATTTAGATTATCTATTTCTTCTTGTATGAGTTTTGTCTTTTAAGATTGTGTCTTTTGGCCGGGCGCGGTGGCTCAAGCCTGTAATCCCAGCACTTTGGGAGGCCGAGACGGGCGGATCACGAGGTCAGGAGATCGAGACCATCCTGAGTTAACATGGTGAAACCCGGTTTCACAAAAATACAAACTAGTCAGGGCGAGGCATGGACTAGTCCCAGCTACTGGAGGCTGAGGTGGTGAGGAATGGCGTATCCCTGAGGCGGAGCTCTGCAGTGAGCTGGAGATCTCACTGCACTCCAGCCTGGGCGAGCCAGGACCCGCCCCAGATCGTGGCCTTGGGCGACCCGTCCACTGCATGGCTACTGAAAATTAATGGGCATAGGGTTAGTTGTTCATAGCATTTCATTATTATCCTTTAATGTCCATGAAATATGAAATATGTCGTTTTTGACATTAATAATGTGTGTTCTTTCTCTTTTTTTCTTAACTTGGCTAGAAGCTTATCAATTTTATTGAACTTCTCTTTTTTTTTTTTTTGAGACAGAGTCTCACTCTATCACTCAGGTTGGAGTGCAATGATGTGATCTTGGCTCACTGCAACCTCTGCCTCCTGAGTTCAAGTGATTCTCCTGCCTCAGCCTCCTGAGTAGCTGATATTACAGGCATCTACCACCACCCCCAGCTAATTTTTGTATTTTTAGTAGAGACGATGTTTCACCATGTTGTCCAGGCTAGTCTCAAACTCCTGACTTCAAGTGATCTGCCCGTCTCAGCCTCCCAAAGTGCTGGGATTATAGGCATGAGCCACCACGCCCAGCCTTATTGAACTTTTCAAAGCATTCGCTTTTGGTTTCATTGATTTTCTCTATTGATTTCTTGTTTTTCATTTCCTTGATTTCTGCTATAATTATTTTTTTTTCTTCTGCTCACTTTGGATTTAATTTTATTCTTTAATTAATACTCTACTTTCCTAAGATATAAGCTTAATAATTAGAGTTTTCTCCTTTTCTAATATATGCGTTCAATACTATTTATTTCTCTTTAAACACTACTTTTACTGCATCTCACACATTTTGATAAGTTGCGTTTTCATTTTCATTTAGTTCAAAATATTTTAAAATTTTGTCTTAATTCGCTGACCCCTGTGTTACTTAGAAATGTGTTAATTTCCAAGTATTTTAGGATTTTTCCAGATATCTTTCTGTTATTAATTTCTAGTTTAATTTCGTTGTGGTCAGAAAGCAGGCATTGTCTGACTTCTGTTTTTAAAATTTTGTTGAGATACTGTTTTATGACCCAGAATCTGTCTATCTTGGTGAGTGTTTTATGTGAACTTGAGAAACATGTGTAATCTGCTGTTGCTGGACGAAGTAGTCAATAATTGCCCGTGTGTCCAGTGAATTGATGGTGTTGTTGAATTCAACAATGTCCTCACTGATTTTCTGTTTGCTTAACCTATTTCTGATAGATTGGTGTTAAAGTCTCCAACTATAATAATGGATTAATCACTTCTTGCAGTTCTGTTAGTTTTACTTCATGTGGTTTGCCTCTGTTGTTATGCGCAAGTATGTTAAAGACGGTTATGTCTTCTTGGAGAATTGCCCTCTTTATCATTATGTAGTGCCCTTCTTTATCCCTGAAAACTTTCCTTGCTGTGATGTCTGCTTTGTCTGAAACTAACATAGCGACTCTTGTTTTCTTTTGATTGGTGTTAGCATGGTACATCTTTTTCCATCCATTCACTTTTGTTTTCTTTTTTTTAGATGGAGTCTCGCTCTGTTGCTTAGGTTGGAGTGCAGTGGGATGATCTCGGCTCACTGCAACCTCTGCCTCCCAGGTTCAAGTTATCCTTGTGCCTCAGCCTCCCGAATAGCTGGGATTACAAGCTTGAGCCACCATGCCTGGCTAATTTTCATATTTTTAGTAGAGATGGGGTTTCACCATGTTGGCCAGCCTGGTTTCGAACTCCTGACCTCAGGTGATCCACCCACCTCGGCGCCCCCAAAGTGCTGGGATTACAGGCATGAACCACCATGCCTGGCCCATCTTTGAATTTTCTGTAATTTAAATATGGTATTTTTCATTTTGTTTTGTTTTGGTATTCATCCTGCTTGCTGTTCTCTGCTGCCTGGATCTGTGGTTTGGTATCTGATATTAATCTGGGGGAAATTCTCAGTCATTATTGTTTTAAATATTTCTTCTGTTCCTAGCTCTATTTCTTCTCCTTCTGGTATTACCATTATGTATATGTTATACCTTTTGTGGTTGTCTCACAGTTCTTGAATATTCTGTGGGTTTTTTTTTTTTTTTTCAGTCTCTTTTTGTTTTCAGTTTCAGATTTCTACGGGGATGTTTTTAAGCTCAGAGATTCTTTTGTCAGGTGTGTCCAGCCTGCTAATAAGCCCATCAAATTTATTCCTAATTTCTGTTACAGTGCTTTTGATCTCTAGCTTTTCTTTTTGTTTTTTTTTTTTTCTTCTACTTTCCATCTCTCTGCTTACATTGTTCATCTGTTCTTGTATGCTGTCTACTTTACCCATTAGATCCCTTAGCATATGAATCCTAGTTGTTTGAAATTCCTAATCTGATAATTCCAACATCTCTGCCTGGTTTAGCTCTGATGCTTGCTCTGTCTCTTCAAACTGTGTTTTCTTTTAGTATGGCTTATAATTTTTTCTTGATCGCCAGGCGTGTTGTACTGAGTAAAAGGACCGGTGGTAAATAGGCCTTTAGTTTTGTGGTGGTAAGGTGTGGAGAGAGGAGAAGCATTCTATAGACCTATGATTAAGTTTCAGTCCTTTGGTAAGCCTGTGCCCCTAGACTGTGAACTTCACAAATACTTCAGCACCTTCCTCCTTAGGTGGGACAGGATGATTGGAGGGGGCTGGAGTTGGGTGTTTCTCTTCCCAAGGTCAGTTAGGCTCTCATAGAACCTAAGAAGGATAGGCTCTGGTAAAATGGTTTCCCCTGAGGGCAGGTGATGTTAAGGACAGAATGGTGGCTGGGCATGATGGTTCTCACCTGCAATCCTAGCATTTTGGGAGGCCGAGGTGGGAGGATTACTTGTGGTCAGGAGTTCGAGACCAACCTAGCCAACACGGTGAAACCCCGTCTCTACTAAAATCAGTGCCAGGCGTGGTGACGTGTACCTGTAGTCCCAGCTACTTGGGAGGCTGAGGCGGGAGAATCACTTGAACCCAGAAGGCAGAGGTTGCAGTAAGCCAAGATTGCACCACTGCACTCCAGCCTAGGCAACAGAGCAAGACTCTGTCTTAAATAAATAAATAAATAAATATATAGGAACATAATGGCTCTGGTGTATTTCAGAATAGTTTCTTTCCTTCTTGCCTTGCCAGAAACACAAGGAGATTTTTCTCTACTGTTGAGTATGAAAGCCTGGTAGAACTGAACTCATGAAAGTGTGCCCCCCGTCCCCAGTGACTGGGTATCCCTGGAGTTTTAACTTAGACTTGTCCACACTGAGCCTCCAGCAATTTGTCAATTATAGTTTAGGTTTTCCTACTCCAGCACTGGTTCCCACAGAGGTTTTTACTCCAGTAAATTGTGATTCTCTGTGTCCATCTGTCTCTCCAAACAGAGTCACCTGTTTGCCCTGTGACCTCTCTTATGAACCTAAGAATTGTTGATTTTTCCACTTGGTCAGCTTTTTACTTAAGATGGAATGGTGACTTTCAATCTCCTTATATGCCAAAGAGGAGACTAGAAGTTCAATAGCATTTTTTTCTTTTCCATAAGGATATCCAGTTGTTCCAGCACCACTGCTGGATAGACTATCCATTCTATTAGGTTGGTGCAAAGGTAATTGCGGATTTTGCCATTACTTTTCATTACTTTCAAGTAACGACAAAAACCAGAATTCCCTATGGACCAACTGGATACATTGAATTAGATTGGTATACTTATCAAAATCAATTAACCATATGTGTGTGTGTGTTTTTGTATGTATGTATCTGGGTTCTATTATGTTGCATTAATTTGTATGTCTGTCTTCATATCGACGCCACATTGCCTTGATTGCCTAATAGTAGATCTGAAATGAGGCAGCATAAGTTTTCCACATCATTTTTAAAAACATATTTTGATTATTCTAGCTCCTTTGCATTCCTATAAAATTTCAGAATCAGGTTGCCAATTTCTAAAAATAAAGCCTACTGAGATTTTTATTGGGATTGAATTACATCTATAGATCAATTTGAGGAGAGTGAACATCTTAACACTATGGAACTCATGATTTATCTCTCCATTTATGGAGGTCTTTTCTCTCAGCAATGATTTACTGTTTACTTTTTTTTCTTTTTCTGAGATGGAGTTTCGCTCTTGTTGCCCAGGCTGGAGTGCAATGGCGCAATCTCAGCTCACTGCAACCACTGCCTCCCAGGTTCAAGCGATTCTCATGCCTTAGCCTCCCAAGTAGCTGGGATTACAGGCATGTGCCACTACATCCAACTAATTTTGTATTTTCAGTAGAGACAGGGTTTCACCATGTTGGCCAGGCTTGTCTTGTACTCCTGACCTCAGGTGATCCATGGCGTGAGCCGCCATGCCCGGCCTTGCTGTTTTCAATGTACACATTCTTTGTACATCTTTCATCAGATTTATTTTCAAGTATTAAATATTTTTCTAAGTCATTAATTTTTTTTTTTTCAAGAGGGAGTCTCACTCTGTAGCCCAAGCTAGAGTGCAGTGGTGGGATCTCTGCTCACTGCAACCTCAGCCTCACAGGCATAAGTTATTCTCGTGCCTCAGCCTCCTGAGTAGCTGGGACAACAGGTGCACACCACCGCGCCTGGCTAATTTTTGTATTTTAGTAGAGACATGTTGCCCAGGGTGGTCTCAAACTCCTGAACTCAGGCTATCTGCCCAACTTGGCCTCCCAAATGCTGGGATTACACTCATGAGCCACTGTGCCTGGTTCATTATAAATGTTTTAATTTCAATTTAAATAGAAACACAATTGATTTTTACATATTAATCAAATATGCAAAATCATATTAAACAAATCCTGCAATCTTCAGTACTGCATTTATGCTGAAGTACAGAGCACGCCACACCCTGCTTCACTATACATGCTTTATTATATGCACTGTCTCTACTCCTTCCCATAATGTTTTTTAAACCATGAACTGCGTTGCCAATATCTCGAGCACAATGTGCTATGGTTTGGATATGATTTGTCCCCACAGAAACTCATGTTAAAATTTAACTGCCATAGCCCCAGCTCCTAAGGATGCTGAGGCAAGAGGATTGCTTGAGCCCAGGAGTTAGAGTCCAGCCTGGACAACACAGTGAGACGTTGTCTGAAAAAACAAAAAACAAAAACAAAAACTTAATTGCTAATGTAACAACATTGGGAGGTGGAACCTTTAAGAGACGGAACCTAATGGGAGGCATTTGGTTCATGGGGGATCTGCTTTTGCGAGTGGCTTGGTGCTGTTCTCATGGTAGTGAGTTCTCACTCTCATGAAACTTAATCAGTTCTCGCAGGAATGGGTTTGTTCCCATGATGGCATGTTGTTATAAAGTACAGGCGCCCTTTGTGTTCAGCCCGTTGCATGTGTCTGTTTCCTTTTTGACCTTCCACCATGTTATGATGCAGCCCAAAAGCCCTGGTCAGAAGCCAGGGCCATGTCCTTGAACTTCTCAGCCTGTAGGACCATGAGCTAAATAAGCCTCTTTATAAATCACTCAGTCTCTGGTGTTCTGTTATAACAACACAAACTAAGACAGGATACGTTTGGTTCAAAGTTCAGAAAGTTTTGCTATAGTGACATTAACTATAAAGAGCATTTCTCTCCTCAAATAATAAGACATCAAAGGATAGGTGATTACCGCTAAGTAGCAATGGTTTCAAGGAGAATATTTTGACTTTTTCCTTACACTTGCAGAATGGTTATTGCAGCTGCAATGCTCACATCCTGTTCAAAGCAGGAAGAAGGGGAGAGAAGGAGGTACCAGGTACATTGGTTCCCTTTAATCAGCAAGGCAAGATCTTTCCTCTAAAACAGTAGTTCTCTACTGGGGACAATTTTACTTTCCAGACAACATTTCACAATGTATGGAGACATTTGTTGTTGTCACAACTAAGGGGGTGCTATTGTCATCTAGTGGATAGGGCCAGCGATGATATCAACATTCGACAATCCCCAGAAAAACCTGTCACAACAGTTATCTGCCCCAAAACATCAGCAGTGCCAAGGCTGAGATACCTTGCTGTAAACCACACCTGTAGACTTTCATTTACGTGTCATTGGCTAAATATGGGCATATGGCCATCTCTAGCTTTAGGGAGATTACAGTAGTAGAAAACATTGATTTGTAATGATTAGACTAGATATAGGATGGCCTATAGCCTAGGGCTGAAACACTGGTGTCCCAACAAATTTGAGTTGTGTTAGCAAGGAAGAAAAAGTAGTAATGGGTACTGAGTAAGAAAATCATGGCGTCTACCTGTGGCAGACATCAAAGCAGACCTTTTTTTATTTTTTTGAGATGGAATCTTGCTCTGTCACCTAGATTGGAGTGCAGTGATATGATCCTGGCTAACTGCAGCCTCTGCCTCCCAGGTTCAAGTGATTCTCCTGCCTCAGCCTCCTGAGTAGCTGGGATCACGGACACCCACCACTACACCCAGCTAATTTTTATATTTTAGTAGAGATGAGGTTTCACCATGTTGGCCAGGCTGGTCTCAAACTCCTGACCTCAAGTGATCCACCTGCCTTAGCCTCCCAAAGTGCTGGGATTACAGGCGTGAGCCACTGTGCCCCGCCAATGATGAAGTACATCTTCTATGTTTTCCTTACAAGTCCTCTGTTCCTAGGATTCTGAATTATCAGTACAAGGAAGCATACATTAAACTTCTGTGTAATGTTCTGAATCTCTTGAAGGAATACCATCCATATTCCTTTCAATAATATTCTTTATTTCTTTTATTATTTTTTTAATCTGCCCATTTGGATTGAACCAACAATGTTCTTTTCAACCTTGAACTGCATTGCCAATATCCTTAGCACAAAAGCAAGACTTTCTATTGTGATTTGAATATTTGAATATCTTTTTTTTTTTTTTTTTGAGACGGAGTCTTGCTCTGTCACCCAGGCTGGAGTGCAGTGGCTTGATCTCAGCTCACTGCAAGCTCTGCCTCCCGGGTTCACACCATTCTCCTGCTTCAGCCTCCCGAGTAGCTGGGACTGCAGGTGCCCACCACAATGCCCAGCTAATTTTCTTTTGTATTTTTAGTAGAGATGGGGTTTCACTGTGTTGGCCAGGATGCTCTCGATCTCATGACCTCATGATCCGCCCGCCTTCGCCTCCCAAAGTGCTGGGATTACTGGTGTGAGCCACCGTGCCTGGCCCCTTTTTTATTTTTCATTTTCTTGAGACAGAGTCTTGCCTTGTTGCCCAGGCTGGAGTGCAGTGGCGCGGTCTCGGCTCACTGCAACCTCTACCTCCTAGGTTCAAGTGAGTCTCCTACCTTAGCGTCCTGAGTAGCTGAGATTACAGGCACCCACCACTATGCCCGGCTAATTTTGTATTTTTAGTAGAGACGAGGTTTCGCCGTGTTGGCCAGGCTAGTCTTAATCTCCTGACCTCAGGTGATCTGCCTGCCTCGGCCTCCGAAAGTGCTGGGATTACAGGTATAAGCCACTGTGCCTGGCCCCCAATTTTTTTTTTTTTTTTAGACTGAGTCTTGCTCTGTCGTCCAAGAGCTAGAGTGCAATGGCGTGATCTTGGCTCACTGCAACCTCTGCCTCCTGGGTTCAAGTGATTCTCCTGCCCCAATCCCCTGAGTAGCTGGGATTACAGGTGTCTGACACCTCGCCCAGCTAATTTTTGCGTTTTTAGTAGATTCAAGGTTTCACCATATTGGCCAGGCTGGTCTTGAACTCCTGACCTCGTGATCCACCCACCTCGGCCTCCCAAAGAGCTAGGATTACAAGCATGAGCCACTGCGCCCGGCAAAAAAAAAAAAAAAAAAAAAAAAAAGTTAGCCAAGCACAGTGGTGCACGCCTCTAGTTCCAGCAACTCAGGAGGCTAGGAGGATCACTTGAGTCCAGGGGTTTGAGGCTGCAGTGATATGATGGCACTACCATACTCCAGCCTAGGTAACAGAGACTCTGTCTCAAAAAAAAAAAAAAAGTAATAAAATAATAATATAGTAAAGGGATTATTTACAATGTTGAGTGCAAATTTTAAGGAAATCCATAAGACCTAGCAGAGTACACACTACCTGGCATTGTACACTCTGGTTGTTCACAACTCTGGTTGTACGGTAAACCACAGGGAGCTGTTATTCCTAGGCCTATAGAGGCAGGGGAAATTAATAGTTATTGGGTACCAGCTGGGGATTTGCCTGAAGAGGGCTTTCTGAAGCGGACTGTGGCATTTGGGAGAGGCCACAGGGAACCCATGCAGCCGATCCCTAGCCACTCCCACCACTGATCCCCTGGCGGCACTCCCATTGGTTCAGCCCAACAGGAAACTGAAAGACAAGGGAGTCCTCCCGGGGCACAGAGCAGGGTGAACACGGGCAAGAGGATCTACAGAGGCACACAGAAGTTAATGAGCCCAGGGGGCTTTCTTTCTTTTCTGTCTTGTCTTGTCCTGTCTTTTCTTTTCCTTCCTTCCTTCCTTCCTTCCTTCCTTCCTTCCTTCCTTCCTTCCTTCCTTCCTTCCTTCCTCTCTCTCCTTCCTTCCTTCCTTCCTCTCTCTCCTTCCTTCCTTCCTTCCTCTCTCC
The DNA here is from genome assembly GCF_008728515.1 of Papio anubis. NCBI lineage: Eukaryota > Metazoa > Chordata > Mammalia > Primates > Cercopithecidae > Papio > Papio anubis. Next base: position 91,576,629 of record NC_044986.1, read on the forward strand.
TTCCTTCCTTCCTTCCTCTCTCTCCTTCCTTCCTTCCTTCCTCTCTCTCCTTCCTTCCTTCCTTCTTTCCTTCCTTCTCTCCTTCCTTCTTTCCTTCCTTCCCTCCTTCCTTCTTTCCTTCTTTCCTTCTTTCTTTGTTTCTTTCTTTTCTGATGGAGTCTCGCTTTGTTGCCCAGTGGCGCGATCTCGGCTTACTGCAACCTCCGCCTCCTGGGTTCGTGATTCTCCTGCCTCAGCCTCCCGAGTAGCTGGGATTTCAGTCACATGCCACCACGCTTGGCTAATGGTTGCATTTTTAGTAAAGACAGGGTTTCACCATGTTGACCATGCTGGTCTCGGACTCCTGACCTCAAATGATTCGCCTGCCCCAGTCTCCCAAAGTGCTGATTACAGATGTGAGCCACCACGCCCAGCCCTTCTTTCATAATACAATATCATTCTTCCATTTCACATAAGGCTCAGTGAAGCCTGCATGAGCCAGCACCCCCAACAGAGATAGAGATGACCCATGCCCTGGTCACTTGAGCCCTCTCCCAAATGCCAGGGCCTCTCCTGATGGCCATGCCTCTGCCTGCGCCATACCCTCTGCTAGAGCATCGTGCTATCTTGCTTTCAGTTGCCAAATCCCTATTCGTCCTTCAAGAAATATCTCCTTTTAAGGGCTCTGTGCAAACTGCAAAAATAAATCGTCAGGATCAATTAACACTACACTGGGTTTTTAACTCTTTCCTGAATTGTATTAATTTTTCAACATGATCAGTTTCTATTTTCCAAAATTTACAGAAGTGTTCAGTATTATTGGTAAAGCACTATCATTTGCTGTTATAATTACTATTAAAATATTTTTCTATCAAATACAAAACTAACATGACGTTTTGCTACTATGATTATATTGCAAATCAAATTTAACAACCCATAGAATAACCAAATCTATAAATAAAATAGCATCTGTACATTGTCAAATGGTTTGGCAAATTAAAAAAAAAAGGGATTGGATTCTAGTAGGTGGTGATAAACAACTTGAGAACTGTCTCACCTTAATTGAACTTTAGTTACTGTAATCCTGGGGAATTTTCTTGATAAATGTCTCCTAGGTTTTCAAATTCTTCAATCCATGTCTTATTACTGTTTTATAAATATCATTGTAAACAAAGAATATGGGCCAGGCATGGTGGCTCATGCCTGTAATCCCAGCACTTTGGGAGCCCGAGGCAGGTGGAAGCTTGAGCCCAGGAGTCCAAGGCCACCTTGGGTGACACAGCAAGACCCTGGCTCTACAAAAGAAAATTAAAAATTAGCTGGGCTTGGTGGCACACATCTGTCGTCTCTGCTACTCAGGAGGCTGAGGTGGGAGAATTGCTTGAGTTCAGGAGGTCGAGGCTGCAATGAGCTGTGATTGTGCCACTGCACTATACCCTGGGTGCCAGAGTGAGACCTTGTCTCTAAAAAGACACACACACACACACACACACACACACACACGCACACGTGAAGGAAAGCATTTAGGGTAAGATAATTGCTTGTATAGAAAAACAACCAACTCTAAGCACTTAACTTGAAATAAGGATTAAACACACTTAGATAGTTCTCTTAAATGGGAATAAAGATTGTTTTCTTGGCCTGGCACGATGGCTCAGGCCTGTAATCCCAGCACTTTGGGAAGTCAAGGCGGACAGATCACTTGAGGTCAGGAGTTCGAGACCAACCTGGCTAACATGGTGAAACCCCATCTCTACTAAACATACAAAAAATTAGAGGCAGGAGGATCAACTGAGGTTAGGCGTTCGAGACCAGCCTGGCCGACAGGTTTCTATTTTAGTAGGAACCCCATCTCTACTAAAAATACAAAAAAAAATTAGCTGGGTGTGGTGGTGGGCCTCTGTAGTTCCAGCTACTCTGGAGGCTGTGGCAGGAGAATTGCTTGAACCCAGGAGGCAAAGCTTGCAGTGAGCCGACATCATGCCATTGCACTCCAGCCTGGGCAACAGCGCAAGACTCCATCTAAAAAAAAAAAAAATTGTTTTCTCTTAATGTCATCCTATCTTATTGGAGACTCAATATTCTCCCATGGAGAACTTTTATTCAGCATAAACACAAAGCAAGACCTGAATGGGCACTGTATCCTCTCTCTATTCCGATCTCCTGAAAGCTCAAGATACTTCTGAAACAGAACATTTTGTGATTTGGAAAGTTCCCAAAATCAGTGAATTATTTGCTGTATGGAGTTCAGCCTTTGGAAAGCAAGTGCTTCTACTAGATATTCTATAACATTGTGTTTAACTCATGGGTCTTTTCCTGTTATATTTTGTTCTCTTACCTTTTACCAAGCACCACTTTTTTTTTTTTTTGGTGAGATGTTTCACTCTGCAGCACTTCATGTAGGGCTAGATTTTGGCTCTGTGGCTTGTTGGCAGGTAACTGCCACTGTTTTATTGATAGTTTCTGACTGGGATTAGATTTACTTCCAGATGCCGCAAACAGATAGGCAAGGATACACCACTCATTACATTTACAAGTACTTTTTTTTTCAAAGAAGTTATTCATCACGATAACAATACGCGAGCCATCTCCTTATTAATGCCCAAACTACCCAGTTAAAGCAAGTGCTAAGACAACAGAAAACGCTAATGAACTATTTACTACAGTACCTCGTCACTCACGTGGAGTAAGCTCTTTCTTCCACCTACAGACTGTCCTAGGTTATTTTTATGGCTTCTGAAACCATCTGTTCTAACCTGCTCTCTGCTGCTCTTTGGAATACCTTTTTAACATTTTGCTGCTCCTTGCTTAGAGCCTCAAATTGAGTTTGTTTTTTATTTTCCTAGTTTTTTGCTGCAGCAAGACTCAAGACTTCTCACTCAACCATTTTATTTAGAGAGACACAGATCTGCTCTCTTGGGAGGACAACGGAAATGATACTTCATCTGTCTGCACTTAATACCCAACTAACGTTAAGCCTTCTCCTTCTAAGCCGAATACAATAACCTGAATTATAAACATCTGAAATGTGGTTTTCTGTTTGTTTGTTTGTTTGTTTGTTTGTTTTTGGAGACAGAGTCTCCCTCTGCACCCAGGCTTGAGCAAAATGAGGCAATCTTGGCTCACTGTAACCTCAACCCCCTGGGCTCAAGTGATCCTCCCACCTCAGCCTCCCAAGTAGCTGGGACTATAGGCATGCACTCATGCCTGGCTAATTTTTGTATTTTTTTGGAGACACGGTTTTGCCATGTTGCCCAGGCTGGTCTCAAACTCCTGGGCTTAAGTGATCCTCCTGCCCTAGCCTCCCAAAGGCAGGGATTATAGGCATGAGCCACCTCGCCTGGCCTGAAACGTCTCTCTTCTGTTTTGTTAGTTTGTTTGTTTTTGTTTTGAGATGGAGTCTTGCTGTGTCCCCCAGGCTGGAGTGCAGTGGTGCAATCTCGGCTCACTGCAAGCTCCGCCTCCTGGGTTCACGCCATTCTCCTGCCTCAGCCTCCAGAGTAGCTGGGACTACAGGCTCCCATCACCACATCTGGTTAATTTTTTGTATTTTTAGTAGAGACGGGGTTTCACCGTGTTAGCCAGGATGGTCTTGATCTCCTGACCTCAGGTGATCCGCCTGCCTCGGCCTCCCAAAGTGCTGGGATTACAGGCGTGAGCCACCACGCCTGGCCTGAAACATCTCTTAAGCAGGATGTCTGTAAATAGGCCAGGTATGGTGGCTCACGCCTGTAATCCCAGCACTTTGGGAGGCCACGGTGGGCAAATCGCGAGGTCAAGAGATCGAGACCATCCTGGCCAACATGGTGAAACCCCGTCTCTGCTAAAAATACAAAAAATTAGCTGGGTGTGGTGGTGCATGCCTGTAATCCCAGCTACTCGGGAGGCTGAGGAAGGAGAATCACTTGAACCCAGGAGGTGGAGGTTGCAGTGAGCTGAGATCATGCCACTGCACTCCAGGCTAGTAACAGAGTAAGACTCCGTCGCAAAAAAAAAAAAAAAAGAAAAGAAAAAAAGAAATTAAGTATTTGTTATTTGATAAAGTCTTATAAAACTTTTGCTAATTAAAATTCTTAATTTTATTACAAAAAGCTGCAGAGGGAAGAGTGTCTTACAGTTGAAAAGAGTGGACTTTTGTGCAGTTGAGGGAGCTCTTGAATTCTATGATTCTGCTGCCTTGGTAGTTGATAATTGAACTAAATAGAAAGTAGAAAACAGTAGGAAAAGAAAAGGGCATAGTGCTAGACAAGAATAAATTATCAACAAAGGGTTTGCTGAACAATAAATTAAATGGGCTGGGCGTGGTGGCTCACAGCTGTAATTCCAGCACTTTGGAAGGCCAAGGCAGGCAGTTTGCTTGCGCCCAGGAGTTTGAGACCAGCCTGGGCAACCTGACAAAACCCCGTCCCTACAAAAAATAAAAAATTAGCTGGGCATGGTGGCATGCACCTTTAGTCCCAACTTCTCAGGAGGCTGAAGTGGGAGGATCTCTTAAGCCTGGGAGGTTGAAGCTACAGTGAGCCATGATCATGCCACTGAACTGCAGCCTGGGCAACAGAGCAAGACTCTGTGGGGGTGGGGGGGAAGAAGAAGAAGAAAAAGGAGGAAAAGAAGAAGAAATTAAATGGAGAAAAGAAAGGGACCCTGAAAACTTAAAAACAGGGTTGCAATGGGCGGGATCACAGAGCTTCTGGGATAAAATTCTACTGAAAACAGCCGGACGTGGTGGCTCATGCCTGTAATGCCAGCACTTTGGGAGGCCGAGGCAGGTGGATCGCTTGTGGTCAGGAGTTTGTGACCAGGTTGGCCAACATGATGAAACCCCATCTCTACTAAAAACACAAAAATTACTGGGGCATGGTGGTGTACGCCTGTAATCCCAGCTACTCAGGAGGCTGAGGCAGGAGAATCGCTTGAACCCAGGAAGTAGAGGTTGCAGTCAGCCGAGATTGTACTACTGCACTCCAGCCTGGGTGACAGAGCAAGACTCTGTCTCAAAAACAAAAACAAAAACAAATCATTTAAAACACTCAGAGTACCCCATTTTGAACTCGAGTATGGTTTTGTCGTGGGAAGAAACGTGTTTCTTCTTTGATTGAATTCTGAAGGATAAAGAGAACGATGAACAAGAGGAAACAAAAGAGATAATGAACAGAAGATGAAGGCAAAGAGAAGAAAAAACAGACTATTTTTTTAACACTGTTAAAAATACAGTGTTTGCAAATTATGTAAATTTTGTTACTTTTTTGTTTTTCTCTCTTCTTACTTTGTTTCCTTCGTTCTAGTATTTAAACTCTGAGTTCCAAAGGAAGGTTTAAGCACAATTTGGAAATATGTTAAGTAAGACAACACCAGGTGGCAAATAGCAATTTAATTCTCCTTGCCAGCAGAGCTAAAGACTTAGTGTGCTCTTTATTAGGAGAGCTGGGGGAGTGGGGGAGGATGACTGGAGAGAGAGAGGGTAGTAGGAAAAGGCCATTTAGTATGCATCGTGATGAAGGATGCACAGCGATTCTTTGGGTTTTCATAAGAAATTATTTTAATGCATGCATTAATGCTCCTTTTCATCTCACTGCCTGCCAGAAAATTGGTTGTACAAGCGTTCAAGGCATTTTCCCTGGACCAAATATTTACACAGGAGTACTGTGTTGACATTATGTGGCTTTGGATTTCGGCGGGCAGGCTGATGCCTCTTGGGACATGTAAGTGCAGAAGGCAAGGCCTGCCGCGCCCATGAGAAGGCAGCCAGCTTCAGAGAGGGCTCCAAGATTCATATTTGCTCTCCAAAGCAAGTCAAGGGTGGTACTTTTTGTTTTGAAAATATAAGGGTCTGCTTCTGAACTCTTCCATGCATTTATATCCTATTTGGATTTTATCCAATGGGAAAATTGGGTTTGGGGGACCCCTAAAAACTCTCTTTTAATTTTTATGTATTTATTTATAATTTTTTGAGGCAACGACTTGCTCTGTCTCCCAGGCCAGAGTGCAATGGCACAATCTCAGCTCACTGCAGCTTTGACCTCCTGGACTCAAGTGATCCTCCCACCTTAGCCTTCTGAGTGGGCATGTACCTCCAGGCCAAGCTAATCATTGTATTTTTTTTTTTTTTTTTTTTGGTAGAGATAGGGTCTCACTATGTGTCCCAGGCTGTCCTCAAAGTCCTAGGCTCAAGTGATCTGCCCACCTCAGCCTCTCAAAGTGATGGGATTACAGGCGTGAGCCATGGCACCCAGCCTCCAAAAACTATATAGATGGCAATAAATAAATATCATTTAAGATAAATTATTGCAGTTATACTTTTGGAAAATGGAAAAGAAGAAAAGATAGTCCAGAAGATGTAGCTGTTGATACTGTTGTTATTTTGGCTCCTATGCCTGTTAGAATCTTCAGCCCCTCTCCCTTTGCAGAGGCCCCTAGAGCTCTGTCTTCATCCTTGGCAGGGAGACTCTTCAACTTTTTTCTTTTCTTTTCTTGCTCTTTTGTGAAGGTCATTGAGTATGAATTGAAGAAGGAGGTAGAAAGTTTTTCTGTTGGCTGGGTGCAGTGGCTCAGGATGGTAATCCCAGCACTTTGGGAGGCTAAGGCGAGAGGATCACTTGAGCCCTGGAGTTTGAGATCAGTCAGGGCATTGCAGAAAGACCCCATCTCAGTTTTGTTTTTTTGTTTTTCCCTAAGGACATTTTTCTCAAGGGAACTGAATATAAAGAGAGAAACATGCAGATGCAGGGGATAATCTGGTAAGATTTGGAGAGTGGGCACTCTGTCTGACACCCCACTACCATGAAACAGGCCATCCAGAGACTTGCGTCTGCAGTGGTTTTCCAGAGTGGCCCTCAGACAAACCCAGGAGTGCTGGTGCCTTCCCCTCTCCCACACTACCCTGTCCACAAAGGGAGCCGCATTGCCTCAGTTACTGGAGGAGATCACTGAGGTCTGGGCACAAATTTTTTTTTTTTTTTTTTCTCAAGACAGAGTCTTGCTCAGTTGCCTAGGCTGGAGTGCAGTGGTGCAATCTCAGCTCACTGCAACCTCCACCTCCTAGGTTCAAGCGATTCTCCTGCCTCAGCCTCCTCAGTAACTGGGATTACAGGCACACGCCACCACACCCAGCTAAGTTTTGTTTTTTTATTAGAGACGGGGTTTCACCATGTTAGCCAGGCTGCTCTCAAACAAACCTCAGGTGATCCGCCCATCTCAGCCTCTCAAAGTGTTGGGATTACAGGCGTGAGCCACCTTACCTGGCCAGTGCAGAATTTTTGCCCATACTCATGGCTGCTCATGTGTTTCTGTGAGGAGTCAGCCAGAATTTGGGCTGGAGAGATTCTAGGTCTGAAGACCACACACTATTTGGAATGTTCCTTTTAGAAAAGAATGCTGTAGGAGACAATATGAAGACATTTTAAATATAGTTCTCAAAAATACTCTCTTTTTTTGTTTGGGTTGTTTTTTGGTTTTTTTTTTTTGGCATAAGGTTAAGAGTGGGGGCTCTAGAGATCTGACTGGGGTCAAATCCTGTGCCAGTGCCATGCCTCAGTTTGCCCATCTGTAAGTAGGGCTAATCATAGAACCCATGTCATATGTCATGATCAGTATGAGAGTGAAATGAGTTCGTGCATATAAAACACTTTGCACAATGCTTGTCTCATAGTAAGCATTAAATGCATTTTTGTTGTTGTTTTTGGAGATAAGGCCTTGGTCTCTCACCCAGTCTGGAGTGCAGTGATGCGATCATAGCTCACTGCAGCCTTGAACTCCTGGCCTCAAGTAATCCTTCCTGCTTGGCCTCCCAAAATACTGGGATTACAGGTGTGAGTCACCATGACTAGCCAGCATTAAATATATTTACTACTAATATACTATTGTGAATAATGTTCATGCACAATGAGGTTAAGAACCTCTTGCATTGTACAATCTTACTACACTCTGTTGAGGAAGGGCCATAGCTAGAAATTATTCCACATTTACCCAGATATTCATTTTCAAGGCCTCAGTTTGTTCACTAAAGCTATACAATAGCAGGAATGTTTGCATGTCAGTGCGTCAGCCCAGAGGTTTAGATTCACATTGTATGGCAACCTTCCAAGGCCCTGGTGTATCTGGTCCTTCTTAGCTGCTCAAGGACTTGATCTCCACACACAAAGCAAAATAGAGAATTAAGGAAATTTTCTGATAGTTGAGGTTATCAGTGTTATATTTATTTGGGAAATTGTTTCAAATCTCTGGGAATTTGCCCTTTGGAAAACTACTCTTCTCTACACTCTCAGACTGCTAAGTCTTGGAATTGTGACTCATCTGCAAGAAAAAGAAAAAACCACAGCTTCCATTCATACATCCATTCATCAAACATTTATTTGATGAACTTACATAGCAGCATACTATGTTGTCTGCTAGGAGTTGGATATAAAAAGATGAACAAGGGCCAGGCACGGTGGCTCACGCCTGTAATCCCAGCACTTTGGGAGGCTGAGGCAGGTGGATCACTTGAAGTCAGGAGTTCACGACCAGCCTGGCCAATGTGGTGAAACCCCATCTCCACTAAAAATACAAAAATTAGCCGGGCACGGTGGCACATGCTTGTAATCCCAACTACTGAGGAGGCTGAGGCAGAAGAATCACTTGAACCTGGGAGGCAGAGGTTGCAGTGAGCCGAGGTCACGCCATTGCACTCTAGCCTGGGCGACAGGGCAAGACTCTGTCTCATAAATAAGCAAGCAAACAAACAAACAGCCAACAAAAACCCTGGATTACTTTATTTTTCTTTGGGTCTCTTGCTACATTGTCCAGGCTGATCTCCAACTCCTGGGCTCAAGCCATCCTCCCACCTCAGCCTCCTGAGTACCACCTGGGATTATAGGCGTGCACCATCACACCCAGCTCAGAGACACTGGATTATTGAGCAGATGGATGAGAAATTTTGGGTGACCAGGGTATGCTATCCTCTTTGCCATGCCCCTCAGAGCTGATAGAAGGCAAGGGCAGTGATTACTTGCAGCTCAGGTTCCCAGACTCAGAGAGGGGTCATGAGCTCATTTCCAAGACAAAGAGCCAAGGGTCAGCCCCAGAGGCTTACAGAGTGACGCATCTGAGTAAGGGGCAATGGCGTAAACCCTGCACAGACAGCGGAGAGTGGTGAGATTCATTACACAGACCTAGAACAGTGCAGATGCCTGAAAGCAAGAGGCCCTCAGGGCAGAGCAGTGCACCGTGAGTCTGAGGGTGCAGGTGTGGGGATTGTGAAGTGCCTTTCATGTCTATCCAGTGTGTTGAGTTTTTGCCTTTTCCTGCCAGCAAGGGTGAACGGGTCAGCTATCTTTACATCTCTGCAATGTGCAGAATGTTTGGGAAGAAAATGGAGTAAGATAGGAGTTCGTGTTTAGTTAGGACGCTATTGCAATGTTTCCAGGGTCTCTGTTAAGGTCTGAAGGAAGGCAACGGTAGCCAGTATAGAGAGGAGGGTAGGTAGACTCCAAAGGTGTTTCTGGGCTAGAAATGGCAGGATCTTGCTGTGGTAGATAAAGGTAAGGAGGGAAGAGCAACAGTTTTGCAGAGGATGGGACTGGCTGGAAGTCTGCCTGGAATTGTACTCTTGGCGACAGGGATCTGGGAATAATAAATGCAGCAATGGTGAGAGCTGACTTTGCCCCTGACGCCATGCTGACCACTTTACCTGAGTTGTTTCATTTAATCCTTACTGCGAAACCTATCAGGGATATGGTTATTCCCACTTAAAAGAGAAGGAGCTGAGGCACAGAAAGGGGCAGTAGCTGTCCAAATTGACACAACCATCAGTGGTCACACTGGATCTGGGACCCGTGAACACCCTGCTTGGGAGGCTGAGATGGGAGGGTCACTGGAAGCCGGGAGTTGGAGACCAGCCTGAGCAATATAGTGAGACCCTGTCTCTACAAAAAACAAAACAATTGCCTGGCATGGTGGTACATGGCTGTAATTCTAGCTACCTGAGTGGCTGGGACAGGAGTATCACTTGAGCCTAAGAGTTCAAGGTTGCAGTGAGCTATGATTGCACCACTGCACGCCAGCCTAGTGGACAGAGCAAGACCCTGTCTCGAGAAAGAAGGAAGGGAAGGGAAGGGAAGGGAAGGGAAGGGAAGGGAAGGGAAAGGAGGGAGGCAGGGAAAAAGGGAGGAAGGGAGGGAAGAAAGAAGGAAGGGAGGGAGGGAACAAAGAAGGGAGGGAGGAAGGGAGGAAAAGTCTGAATCATTCCAGGGATTTTGGAGAACAGGTTGGGCAGATCCTCTAGGGCCACCCCAGGCAAATAACTCAGCAGAAGGAAGACACTGGGCAAGAGAAAAGGGCCCAGATAGGAGGGGATGGAATACGTGCTGGAACCCTGAGCAGAGCAGGTGGTAACAGTGAAAGTCCTGCTCCATGCATGTCTCCTTAAGGCATCCTAACAGGCAGATGAAGGGCAGAATGCTTTCGTGGCCTCAGGAGGACCGGGAGGCTGGAGGAATAACTGGCTGGCTATGTCCAGGGCAGATAAGTAGGGCTGCATGTGGCCATTGTCAGAGTGTTTGGATGCTTAGGAAAAACGACATCAACCTTGGAGCAACTAAGAGGGCTCATTTCTCAAAACAGATTCATGACACTCCTGCAGGGTTCTCTGAAACAGTGGGAAACAATTTACAAGAAGACAGGGTTTTGGTTTTTTGTTTGTTTGTTTGAGATGGAGTCTTCCTCTGTTGCCCAGGCTGGAGTGCAGTGGCGAGATCTCGGCTCACTGCAGCCTCCATCTCCTGGATTCAAGTGATTCTCCTGCCTCAGCCTCCCGAGTAGCTGGGATTACAGGTGCGCACCACGACACCAGCCTAATTTTTGTGTTTTTGCTAGAGATGGGGTTTCGCCATGTTGGTCAGGCTGGTCTTGAACTCCTGATCTCAAGTGATTTGTCCCCCTTGGCCTCCCAAAGTGCTGGGATTACAGGCATGAGCTATCACACCCTGCCAGAAGCCAGGGCTTCTTACGATGCTGCAGGTAGACAGGCCATAGACATAACACCAGGCTTTTGTTCCCCTGTTTCTCCTCAGGCAGGTGCACATTGCCCCAGCTACACAGAAAATAATAACAGCCAACATCTGTTGAACAATTGCTCTGCTCAACATGGTACTGTTGACATATATTTTTGTTTGTTTGTTTGTTTGTTTTTGAGACAGGGTCTCGCTCTGTCACCCAGCCTAGAGTGCAGTGGTGCCATCATAGCTCACTGCAGCCTCTACCTCTGGGGCTCAAACGATCCTCCCACCTCAGTCTCCCAAGTAGCTGGGACCACAGGCGTGAACCACCATGTCCAGCTAATTTTAAAATTATTTTTGTAGGAGTAGGGTCTTGCTATATTGTCCAGGCTGGTCTCAAACTCCTGGACTCAATCAGTCCTCCTACCTTAGCCTCTCAAAGAGCTGGGATTACAGGCGTGAGCCACCACATCCAGCCAACATACATTACCTTATTGAATTCCCTAGATAACACCAAGAGGCCAATATTATCACTTTCCCTCCTACACATGAGAGATGGGGAGGAGAAGCGATAACCGTAAGCTCTGTCTAGAGTTAAAATTTTATAAACCCGCTAGGTGTGGTGGCTCACACCTATAATCCCAACACTTTGGGAGGCCGAGGCGGGCGGATCACAAGGTCAGGAGATCGAGACCATCCTGGCCAACATGGTGAAACCCTGTCTCTACTAAAGATACAACAATTAGCTGGGCATGTTGGTGTGTGCCTATAGTCTCAGCTACTCTGGAGGCTGAGGCAGGAGACTCATTTGAACACGGGAGGCAGAGGTTGCAGTGAGCCGAGATCGCACCACTGCACTCTAGCCTGGGTGACAAAGACTCCATCTCAAAAAAAAAAAAGTATAAACCAATGATCCTATAAGCCTATCATGATCACCACCTTTTCTTATTAAATGAAAACATCCAGGCAGGGCACGGTGGTTCACGCCCATAATCGCAGCACTTTGAGAGGCCAAGGCAGACAGATCATCTGAGGTCACGAATTTGAGACCAGCTTGACCAACATGGTGAAACCCTGTCTCTATTAAAGATACAAAAATTTAGGGTCGGGCACGGTGGCTCATGCCTGTAATCCCAGCACGTTGGGAGGCTGAGGCGGATAGATCAAAAGGTCAGGAGATTGAGACCATCCTGGCTAACACGGTGAAACCCCACCCCTACTAAAAATACAAAAAGTTAACCAGGTGTGGTGGCACATGCCTGTAATCCCAGCTACTCGGGAGACTGAGGCAGGAGAATCGCTTGAACCCAGGAGGCAGAGGCTGCAGTGAGCCAAGGTTGTGCCACTGCCCTCTAGCTTGGGTGACAGAGAGAGACTCCATCTCGAAAATAAATTAATAAATAATAAATCAAAACATCCAATTCGAATACATCTTAGATAAATTCTAAGCCTACTTTGAAGATGGTTGACATGTTCTTGTCTTCCTTATCAAGCTCTAATTTTAAAGTTTGTTTTCTCGGCTGGCTAGATTTGTCTTGGGCACCCTGGAGGTGCAAAGTGACATCACCATCTGATCAGCATCTAAAAACATTTTGGCTCATTTAAAAAATAGAGATTTTGAATGTTCCCTCTTAGTTATATTTGCCCATCTGAGCACGCTGCGTGAAAACCCTGGGTAGACAGCCTGTTCTGCAATTTGTTTTTAAAACAAGCTTTTCGTCTTGCAGGCTGAGAGGATTCTGTTTAAAGGGTGTACACTGTGAATCACAGTTTCAAAGGAAGACGGTAAATATGAACCTCAGCCAAGCAATTTGTGAAGCTGGATTGCTGACAGAAATCCAGGAAGCAGCAGAAAAACAACAAACACAAAAAGAGTTCAGGGGCTGCGTGTAACCTGGAGGAACACAGTGGGATGAGCCCCAGAACCAAATGGGTGATGTGAGGGAGGAGAGGTCTGATGAGGCAGCCTTGTCTTGAAAAGCTGAGAAGCCCAGCCTGGGGGACAGAGTGAGACTCTGTCTCCACAAAAATTTCTTTTCTTTTTCTTTTTTTTTTTTTTTTTTTGAGACAGAGTCTTGCTCTGTCACCCAGGCTGGAGTGCAGTAACGCAGTCTCAGTTCACTGTAACCTCTGCCTCCCAGGTTCAAGGGATTCTCATGCCTCAGCCTCGCAAGTAGCTGGGATTACAGGTGCCCACCACCACGCCCAGCTAGTTTTTGTAATTTTAGTAGAGATAGGGTTTCACCATGTTGGCCAGGCTGGTCTCAAACTCCTGGCCTCAAGCAATCTGCCCACCTTGGCCTCCCAAAGTGCTGGGATTACAGACGTTAGCCACCACATCCAGCCTCTGCAAAAATTTTTTAACATTAGCTGGCCATGATGACACGTGCCTGTAATCCCAGTTACTCGGAGGCTGAGGCAGGAGGATTCCTTGAGCTCAGGAGTTCAAGGCTGCAGTGAGCTATGATGGCACCACTGCACGCCAAAAAATAATAATAATAAAAATATATTTTTTTTTTTCAAAAGGAAAGGAAAATAAAAAGGAAAGAAAAGAGAAGCTGAGAAAGCATAGCGATTCAGAGCCTCGAGAACATTGACTGGGGGGCGCCGGGGGCGGGTGTGACTCTTCTGCATTTGAACAAGCTGTCTTCACAGGTTCCTAATGTGTATTCAGTTACCATAGGAACAGGGAACTGAATATTTCTTCAATTAGATGCATAGGTTTTATTAAATAATATATATTTATTTAATTATTCATTTATTAAATAAAAATTTTCATTAACTCAACCAATCAATACAAATCTGTCTACTTGATTTTCATGTATGTTATGTTCTTTTTCTCATTAATAATAATAATGACTGGGTGCTGTGGCTCACGCCTGTAATCCTAACACTTTGGGAGTTGAGGAGGGAGGATCACTTGAGCCCAGGAGTTTGGGACCACCCTGGAAAACATAAGCAGACCCTGTCTCTACCAAAAAATTAGCTGGGCTTGGTGGTGCACGCCTTTAGTCCCAGCTACCTGGAATGCTGAGGTGGCGGATCGCTTGAGCCCAGGAGGTGGAGAGTGCAGTGAGCTGAGATCGCATCACTGCACTCCCTATCTCAAGTAATAATAATAATAATAATAATAATAGTAATAATAATAATTGATCCTTATTGAGCTCTCTACCTTCAGAACGTATCCAGAGTGTCTCTGCTCCTCATGTGAATGTAAGCTCCACGAGGGCAGGACTTTTGATCTTTTCTGTTCGCTGATGTATTTACAGTCCCTAAAATAGTGCCTCACACATAGAAGATGTTCATGAAATGTTTCATGAATTAATGAATGTATGAACAAATGCATGCTGGCACTTTGCCAACGAATATGTGTTTTATTGATTAATCTTCATCACATTCTCACGAGGCAGGTGTTTATTGTTATTCCTATTTTACAGATGAGCAAACTGAGTCCCAGCAAAGTTCATTGGCATAGCCACGGTCACACGGGTGTAAGTGGCAAAGACAGAATCAAACCCAGGTAGTCTGGCTGCAGGATCCACCTCTCAGTACCGCAGCTCTCCCTGATAATACAACTGACCTTCAGCCTCCTGTATTCACGTTTGGTTTTTCCTTGATTTCCCTGCATTTAATTTCCTGTAATACTCTTCTAACAGGTCAAACTATTTTATACTAAAGCATTCTTTACAAGCAAAAGAAAAACCTTTATTTTAAGGCATACATTATTCAATATTATTAATGCTCATGCCAAAGAACCTTAAATTAGTTTAGATGTTTAAAAAAAAAAGGAGAGTAAAAGGATTACCTTCAGGATAACTTTAAGTTTACATTTTCTTTTTAGAGAGAATATAAGCTATGATGATATTTTTAATGAAAATGTATTTATGCTCAAGTTTTATCCATACTATGATATTTTAAAAAATATTTTTATGAGACTGACGTGCTGCCTACTACACTGAGGCAACTTAAAAATCATTTTTAAAAAGAAGGTAGTATGGGCTAGGTGTGGTGGCTCACACCTGTAATTTGGGAGGCCGAGGTGGGTGGATAACCAAAGTCAGGAGCTGGAGACGAGTGTGGCCAACATGATGAAACTCCATCTCTACGAAAATACAAAAATTAGCCAGGTGTGGTGGCGGGCACCTATAATCCCAGCTACTCTGGAGGCTGAGGTGGAAGAATCGCTTGAACCCAGGAGGCGGAGCTTGCAGTGAGCTGAGATTGTGCCACTGCACTCCAGCCTGGGTGACAGAGTCAGACTCTGTCTCAAAAAAGAAAAAAAAAAAAAAGTTAGAAGGTAGTATGAGGCAAAATTACCCAGGCCATAACATTACAAATATAAATTTTTAATTCTTAATTTTTATACAACTTTAATTTTTCAGGGCAATTTTATGTATTTAAAGCAATCAGAGACCAGGCGCAGTGGCTCATGCCTGTAATCCCAGCACTTTGGGAGGCCACGGTGGGTGGATCACGAGGTCAGGAGATCAAGACCATCCTGGCTAACACGGTGAAACCCCGTCTCTACTAAAAATACAAAAAATTAGCCAGGCGTGGTGGCGGGCGCCTGTAGTCCCAGCTCCTTAGGAGGCTGAGGCAAGAGAATCGCTAGAACCCAGGAGGCAGAGGTTGCAGTGAGCCGAGATCGCGCGGCTGCACTCCAGCCTGGGCAACAGAGTGAGATTCCGTCTCAAGAAAGAAAGAAAGAAAGAAAGAGAGAGAGAGAGAGAGAGAGAAGAAAGAAAGAAGTATTTGGTGTCTATCCCCAATTCCTGACACAGAGCCCCCAAGACCCTTGTAGCTTCCTGAAGGATGGGGTGACAGGAGCAGCTTTCGTTATAATATTTGGTCTTGGTCCGTGGTTCCTGACACAAGAACTTCTAAGACCCATACGGAATCTCCAGAGTGATGAGTGTACTTTTCTATGCTCATGAGGTGACTGGGGTACCCAGAGCTTCAGGATGAGTCTGGCTGCTGGAGCCACCATGTGGTTAGAAGATTAGAGCTTTCAGCCCCACTCCCCAGTCTGCAGGGAGGAGAGGGCATCTGGAGATTGAACTCAATCCCCAATGGCTAATGATTTAATCAATTATGTCAATGTAATGGAACCTCCATAAAACCCCTAAAAAACAAGATTTGGAGAGCTTCTGGGTTGGTGAATGCATCCATGTGCCAAGAGGGTGGTACTTCCCTCCACAGGGGCAGGAGCTCCTGCACCCGGGACCCTTCCAGACCTCACTTTGTGCACCTCTCCATTGGGCTGTTCATATGTTTCCTTTATGACATCCTTTATAATAAACCTGTCATAGCAAGTAAAGTGTTTCTCTGAGTTTTGACAGCTGTTATAGCAAATTATCAAGCATGCAGGGGAGGTCATGGGAACCCCCAATTTATAGCCATCAATCAGAAGTCCTGGAGGCCCTGGACTTGAGATTGGCATCTAAAGTGGAGACAGTCTTGTGGGACTAGGCCCTTAACTTGTGGGGTACAATGCTAACTCCAGGTAGATAGCATCAGAATTGAATTGAAATAAACTGTGCAACATCCAGTTGATGTCTGCAGAGTTGGAGAATTGGTTGTTACTGTGGGGGAAAAAGAAATAAACAAACCCCACACGTTTCTCAGAAATGTCGAGAGCATAGAAACAATGTTTTCTTTTACTGAGAGAAAAGGAAGAGTCAAGGATATTTCCCCAGTCATATTCTATATATGGTGGCAGACAGTGTCCCCACTCGAAAGACTATAAAAGGAAAAGCTAATTAAATAAAAGCGAATAACATACACAGACTGGTCAATTTAATTTGTTTTAACTGGTATAAATTTGTTAACCTGTATAGAATGGGATCATGTCTATAACTTTTACCATCACCAGCTTTTATGAAGGATACTGATAATGTCAATCTTTAATATTACATGTTTGCAAAGTACAATATCTATTCAATGTAACCACATAGATTTATTTTCCCAGGAATCTTGAAAAATAAATGAGCAGGCTTCCGACTGCAACCTCCGACTCCCTGGTTCAAGTGATTCTCCTGCCTCAACCTCCCAAGTAGCTTGAACTACAGGCGCACCACTATGCCTGGCTAATTTTTGTATTTTTAGTAGAGACGGAGTTTCACCATATTGGCCACGCTGGTCTCAAACTCCTGACCTCAGGTGATCTGCCCACCTTGGCCTCCGAAAGTGCTGGGACTGCACGTGTGAGCCACCATGCCCAGTCTGGCATGTCTAGTTTTATTGCTCTGCACCTATGTCACATTTTAAAATACAAATTGAAAGTTTGTGGCAACCCTGCAAGTTTATTGGCACCATTTTTGCTAACATTGTGTCTCTGTGTCACATTTTGATAATTCTTGCAAATCTCAAACTTTATTATTATTATTATTATTATTTGAGACAGAGTTTCGCTCTGTTGCCCAGGCTGGAGTGCAGTGGCTCAATCTCAGCTCACAGCAATCTCTGTCTTCTGGGTCTGCCTCAGCCTCCCGAGTAGTTGGGATTACAGGCGTGAGCCACCACGTCTGCCTAATTATTGTATTTTTAGTAGAGACAGGGTTTCACCATGTTGGCCAGGCTGGTCTTGAACTCCTGACCTCAAGTGATCCACCCACCTTGGCCTCCCAAAGCACTGGGATTACAGGCATGAGCCACCACGCCCAGCCAAATGTATGTGTTCCCTGTCTCTCTCCCTCTCCTTAGGCCTTCCTATTCTCTGAGACACAACAATATTGAAATTAGGCCAATTAATCTTACAATGGCTTCTAAGTGTTCAAGTGAAAGGAACGGTTACCTATCTCTCACTTTAAATGAAAATGCTACTCCAGTGAACACACAAATGGTAAGAAGGCTAAACAGCCTTATTGCTGATATGAAGAAAGTTTGAGTGGACTGGATAGAAGATTAAACCAGCCACAACATTCTCTTAATCCAAAACTTAATCAAAGCAAGACCTTAACTCTGTAAAGGCTGAGAAAGGTGAGGATGCTGCAGGGGAAAAAAAAAAAAAATGAAACTAGCAATGGTTGATTCATGAGGTTTAAGGAATAAGACATTTCCACAACATAAAAGTGCAAAGTGAAGCAGCATATGCTGATATAGAAGCGACAGCAAGTTGTCCAGAAAGTCTTGCTAAGGCCTGGCATTGTGGCTTGTGCCTGTAATCCCAGCCAAGGGGTGGATCACCTGAGGTCAGGAGTTCGAGACCAACCTGGTGAACATGGTGGAACCCCGTCTCTACTAAAACTACAAAAATTAGCCAGGCATGGTGATGTGCACCTGTAGTCCCAGCTACTTCGGAGGCTCAGGCATGAGAATCGCTTGTACCCAGAAGGAAGAGATTGCAGTGAGCCAAGATCGTGCCACTGCACTCCAGCCTGGATGACAGATGAGACACCATCTCAGAAAAAAAAAGAAAAAAGAAAAAAAAAGAAAATCTAGCTAAGATTACTGAGGAAGGTGGCCACTCTAAACAAGAGCTCTTCAGTGTAGATGAAACAGCCTTATATAGGAAGAAGATGCCATCTAGGACTTTCATAGCTAGAGAGAAGTCAATCCCTGGCTTCAAAGCTTCAAAAAATAAGCTGACCCCCTAGTTAGGGGTTAATGCAGCTGGTGACTTTAAGTTCAAGCCAGTGTTCATTGATCATTCTGAAAATCCGAGGGCCCTTTAGAATTATGCTAAGTCTACTCTGTTCACGCTCTAGAAATAAGAACAACAAAGCCTGAATGACAGCACATCTGTTTACAGCATTAGCTGTGGCAATTTCTTAAAATAAGACAGCAGTTAAGTTTGCACATTGATCAACTCTTTCACAAAAGATTTCTCTGCAGCACATGATGCTGTTGGATACTGTTTTACCCACAATAGGACTTCTTTCAAAGTTGGAGTCCTGCCTCAGCCTCCAGAGTAGCTGGGACTATAGGCGCCCACCGCCAAGCCCAGCTAATTTTTTGTATTTTTAGTAGAGACGGGGTTTCACCGTGTTAGCCAGGATGGTCTCGATCTCCTGACCTCGTGATCTGCTGGCCTCCGCCTCCCAAAGTGTTGGGTTTACGGGCGTGAGCCACCGCGCCCGGCGTTTTGAGGAACTGATGTAACTTACAAAAATTACTACTATAAAGAGTTTGGTTTATGTCCTCCCTCACTTCCAAGTGCTATTGGACTATAACCAGAAAACCCAAGAACTAGAAAGATGATCACACACTCAGCGAGGTCTTACTGCCTCCTATTGTCAACCTCTTCCTCAAGACAAAAGAAATGACCAATTTGTGGGAATCGTGATAGCTGGAGTATGAGTTTCATTAAAGGGGACAGGCATCAGGGTTTGGAGATGACAGGACACTGGGTGGAGGAGAGGCGGGGTGGATTTTGTAACATAGGAAGCTTTCATGGTATACATCAATCATGTGTTCAAAATTGAACTGAAAAACATCCTTAAGCAAAATCAACAGACTTCAGTGGTTCGACAGAAGTTTTTCTTGATTTTCCTCTGCCTGAGCAAGTAAACTTTAATGCATCTTCTTTATCACAAGTCTCTTTTTTTTTTTTTTTTTTTTTTTTGAGACGGAGTCTCGCTCTGTCACCCAGGATGGCCAGGATGGTCTCGATCTCCTGATCTCGTGATCCGCCAGCCTTGGCCTCCCAAAGTGCTGGGATTACAGGCGTGAGCCACCGTGCCCGGCCCAAATACATATTTCTTATGTCGCATTCACCCTTTTAACCCAGTACATCTCAAAACTTTCTGATTATAACTCCAAAATAGTTTTCATCTATGTCCCCCAACGCATTGGTCCTATAACCCGGGGTGATCGGGCTTTCACTAACACTTTCCTGGAATACCCAACAACCTCTGAGCTGGTGTTCATCCTTCCACTTTCATCTTCATTGGGTCAGCCTTCCACAAGGCCACCTGAGTAACTGATAAGTACTTAACATCGCAATCGGACCCATTATGCCACTGCTGAAAGGCTTTCTCCTGTTCCACGTCACTCCTAAGATAAAATCCTGGCTCTTTCATGCGGTGAACAGGGCTGGAGTGAGATAAAGCCCCAGCTCTTTCACACAGCACACTTGGCTGGGGTGCAGTCGCTGCTGTTTCATCTCATTTCTCACCACACTTACAAAAGTAGACGTTTCTGGGTCGGGAGCAGTGGCTCATGCCTGTAATCTTGCACTTTGGGAGGCCGAGGCAGGCAGATCACTTGAGGTCCGGAGTTTGAGACCAATCTGGCTAACATAGTGAAACCCCGTCTCTACTAAAAATAGAAAAATTAAGCAGATGTGGTGCCAGGCGCCTGTAATCCCAGTTACTCGGGAGGCTGAGGCAGGAGAATCACTTGAACCTGGGAGGTAGAGGTTGCAGTGAGCTGGGATTGAGCCACTTCACCCCAGCCTGGGCAACAGAGTGAGACTCCATCACCACACACACACACACACACACACACACACACCCCCAGAGTGAGACTCCATCACACACACACACACAACAGAGTGAGACTCCATCACACACACACACACACACACACACCCAGAGTGAGACTCCATCACACACACACACAACAGAGTGAGACTCCATCAGCACACACACCCCCAGGTGAGACTCCATCACACACACACACACACAACAGAGTGGGGCTCCATCCACGCACACACACACACACACACCAGAGTGAGACTCCATCACACACACAACTGGGCTCATCCATCCATTAAGAACTCCATTTCCATCCATTAAGGGCTTTCCACTCCACCAAGAGTGAGACTCCATCCACCAATTGAGACTCCATCCACCCACCACCTAACAGGTGAGACTCCATCACACACACCTAAAACCTGGGTGGAGACTGCGTCTCACACCACCACCAC